>NW_028327178.1:47071515-47223030 GCF_987537825.1 Furipterus horrens | reverse complement strand
AGGATTGGAAACAACATAAACTTGAGGGATCTTTTTATCAGCATGCAGGGCATTTTTACAAAATACAGAGTGTATTTCTACATCAATTTGTAACGTCATTTATATCTAAGCAAAATCATTTATCTTTGTTAATAAAGCATCCCATTGCTATTGTTTTCTCACATTCATGTTCATAGCAAAAGGAAAGGTTATTTAGTTGAAAATATGTATGAGAAATGTACGAATATTCTTTATGCACTGGCAGCAAGAGTATGCTTTTTAATTTCTAAATAGCCATTCAGAGATAGTCACTGAAACCAGATTTAGCTAGAACAGTTGTTTGGTACTGTGTAGATGCAGGCTACTTCTCTTACACACAAAAATACGAACTAAAAGATAGGCCTAGTCAAGGAACAGGTATAAATGACCCCTGGACATGGACAAGGGGGAAGGAGGTTGACTATGGGATCGGGGAGTGGACAGAGCAGGGGAGAGCAAGAGGGGAAAATTGGGACAACTATAATATAACAACACTTTTAAAAAGTAACAAAAAATTAAAGATAGGCCAAAAAACCTACTTTTCAATACAAATATTCTATTAAATTACAGTAATATTCTGTTTTTCTGAATTCCTCACATTTTGATTTCTTTTAAATTGTTCTAGTGCATAAAGATAGTCAAGGCAAAAATATAAAACATATAAAAATATAAAACGTATAAAATATATAAAATATCCTTTTTTTCTAATTCACAAAAGTGAGCATTTTGCAAAAGCACTTTTCATTACAGATAAAGTTAAACAAATGATCAATTGGAGTTTTATTATCATAGCTACTAAATAAATCTTTCATAGAGATAATGTATTGGGAAGTAGCTTAAATTTTAGAAAATACAGGTAGATAAAGTGCTATGGGTACTATGATATGGCAAATGATGTCAGAAATAATATAGGATTTTTGATAAATCAAGAAAGTTCAAGAGACTAATTTAGTGGCCTAAAAGCTAATCCTCCTGCATATATAAGCACACATCTCAATGTGTTCAGAGCACAAAATATTACTTCAGTGCTTTTGCATTTGATTGTATAATTTCTTCCATTTGTATTCCTAATTTCATTTCAGCTTCATGCTTGAGAACATTTCTTGATTTATTAGTCTTCCTCAGGATTATGAAAAATGAATGCATTTATTATTATAATAGTAATATAAAGTTAAAATGGAGACCAAAAGTGATTTAAGTACTTGACTAATAATATGGTAATTGTTTATACACAAACTTTAAATATTCTCAAATAGAGAGTAAATTAAATGATATCTTCTTGAAACCTGTGCTTCCAAAAAAAGCCAAAACACAAAGTGCATGTTCGTAACCTCCTCATTCCTTAAATCCCACTTAAAAACTTGCTTTTATTTTTACAGTATATTCTAAGTTGAGATATGGGAATGAATGCTTTCCAAGGTTTATTTTGTTATAAAGTGGATGAAAAAGAAATTTAATAATGCTAGAACTGCTTTAAAAAATGCCAGCTTTAATTTAGTCAATGGCAATTAAACAAAACAGAAATAAATTGAACAGAGCATCTGGCCAGCCCGTGAGTATGAATCATCTTTAATGGAAGTACCAAATTATAGTAAAATAAATAAATAAGTAAAGTGATATGGAAAGAATAAGCTTATTTCAGGCATGATTAGGACCATGAGTAAAAATAATCCAAGTTGATGTGTGGCAATTTCAAATGCAAGATAATTTTAGAAAATTATTTAGTGATTGTATTTGTGACATGCCTGAAAAATGTTAATTAAACTGGTTTACACAATGGTTGAGATGTATAAGTATTTAGCTATGCTCCCACATGGAAGAAAATTGTAAATTCCAATTCTAATAGGCTGTTTCGAATTATAACCCCTGGAGCTGATGGTTGAATGCAGAACCTCTTCTATCCACTGAAAATTACAAGGTCCCAGAAGTACCACAGTCCCGCCTCATTCTTTTCTGATTTCATTCATGCACATTAGGAAGACCAACTTCAACAGCAATACAGATCTATAGTTCTGTGTTGATTTCTCTTTAGCATACTTATTTCATGGAATAAGGACAATGATAAGATATTAAGTTGGGTCTCAGAATGAATAATCCAACCATTGTATCTTTTGATTTACAAGCACTCCATACAATCTCAAAGGCAGAAGGGAGGATTGTTAAGATGAGCTGGAGTGCCTCTTAAAATATGGAACATTTTTACTGTACTGTACTAAAGTAAGTGCCTGGGATTGATTTCCAGATCTTAGCTTGGAATTATAAACTTGGGAATCAGGCTGTTGAAATGAAATTTAAGATTGATGATAGAAGTATTAAGTGGAAGGATATCTGGGACTTAGAGTTGAAAAGTTACTGAGCAGAGACCTTAGAGGTGTGATTAGTGTGTGTGCGCACATGTGCACCAGGAAACTCACTGAAACGTAAATCAAGGTTATCTTTACAGTTACTGCTTTAGCCTGAGGTTTGTGAACAAAAATAGCACATTAAGAAAGTTTAGCATAGTAAGGAAACACTTGCTTCAAAGTAGATTATACTCCTTATGACAGACTGCAACCTTAAGAAAATCAACAAATACCAAAACTTAATTTTGGTATCATAAAATTGTATCATAGCCCAGGCTTAGAAATAAACTTGTTCACATTTATACTGACAAAGCAAATGAAGATTTCTATGGTCAGCTTTTATATTATATTTTTGTTTTTATATCAAATAGTTTATATTCTCATTAAGCCTGCTATATACTCAATATTATGAGCATAAGTGAAGACCTAAATGTTTTAGAGCTCTGGGCCTTGCCAAGTGGGCTTAATGAGACTAGAAAAAAAAAAAAAAAAAAAAAACCTTGAAAGTGAAATGAACCAAACAGAAGTCAACTTTACAGGCACTGAAATTGATTCCAGACCAAATTTGCATAATGAAATTAAAATAAAATAGGAATAATTCATTATGCAACTAAGTTGCTTTGTTTGACTATACAGACTATTTTTTTCCTCAACTCTAATTTAAGAATTCAGAAATGGTCAGAATAATTTTTAAAGAGCTTATGTTTATTCAGATGCCAGTTGAGGCTATTTTAAGGAAATATTTACTGTGGAGATTATTTAAAGAACTCTTCTCAAAGTGTAACACCATCAACACTCATTTGTAGAACTGTCTGTCATAGACTTGAAGTGAACTTGATTTTCTCTAGTCTTCATGGAACTAACTTATTTTCTTATATTCTGTCTTGAAATTCATAAACAAGCAAACACATAGCAATAAATATTGCAAATTTTATCTTATTATACTATATTATGACTAGGAAATTTTATTTCAATAAGTACCATTAATTTTCACTTCATAAACATGGTCTAATTAACATAAACATGGTGGAAATTTTACCACTGTCAAAGGACGAATCAGTTAGTTAAAAAAAATCTATCATAGGTTATCCTTATTGAACTCCTGCCTTCATTAATCATTGACGAATTTCCCCTGTACTGTGCGCTAGAATGCTTCAGCTCTAGTGAACGAACAATTTCAAAACCAATTCAAATAGAAGAGTCAGTATTTAAAATATATCAACACTCCATTTTCAGACTGCTTTGTGTAAAATCACTTTCTCATGCTTTTATCCCTAGATGATTCAGATTGCTTCACTTTTTTTAGTGTTCTAAAATTTTAGATTTCCCTGTATCTTGCTCCCCCTGCTGTTGAATAGATGTATGTACTACTTAAAGTAAAATATAAAGGCCGTATCTCCAGGCATTTCATGCTTTTTCTAAGAGATGAATACCCTCTTAGGCTGCTCCTCTTCTCACCCCCTCCCCCAGTCAGAATATGAATTAATCTAGATAATAAACTTTGCATCACCATTATTCCCACCAAAAGCATAAACTCACTCTGTATTGTTGCTGAATTCTTTTATGTAGGTAGGCCCACACCCTGGAAATGTGAACTGATGTCCATTGCAAGAGTCACTGCCAATATCTCTTAACCAGAAGTGCTAATGCCAGCCACATCTCCCACGACTTTTCTTTCCTTTGTCCACTTATTCAGCAAGCATTTATCATAAACCTTCTAATTTCAAACCTTGTGTTTAATAATGAAAATATTAAAAAGATGTACTTCTTGACCTTGAAATATACTCTAGTGGTGAAAACTAATAAGTAAATAAATAATATTAATATGTGACACACAGAGGCATTTTACATATATACCATAATGATTAAGAACATAAATTTTCAACTCTGAGCTAGCCCTAAACATTTTCTCATTAGCAAAATAGGATGATATTTGTACCTACTTCAGGAGGTTTTTGTGAGGAATAATATGATATAAGACATATAAAGCCCTGTTCCTGGAATGTAGTAGGTGCTCAATAGATGCCAGCTATTATTATTATGAGACAATACTGACACTATAATCATCAGCAATTATCTAGGTTTCCTGAAGAAGACACTCTTTCTTCATTTACTCATGCATCAAAATTCTTTCACTTGGTTTGATATAGCATTTAAATTAGTCAGGGTCCAATCAGAAAGGAGAAGTACTATGAGTTATGCAACATGGGATTTAGTACAAAAATGGGAGCTTGCACAGTTGTAGGTGGAGCTAGAGAAAGTGAAGGTCCAGGAAGAAATTTGGAGCATCAGAGAAGGACTCACCAACCCGAGAAGCCAAGCATGTCCAGCAATGGTCTTCAGCATGACCACATGTTGAAGAGTCCTGCTTCTGTGTACTATCAGCTTGGAGGGTCTTCCACCTAGTTCTGTGGGTGGGCCTAGGGCTGCTACTTTTCCAAATGGTCATAAGTCAGAAAGGAGAGCTGGGTATGGGATGGAGGAAAGCAAAGGCAAGCTGTATCTCCTGGCAACTCTGCATCTGCTGCAGCATCACCTAACCTTCCAAGAGTAATCACTGCTGCTTTGCTTCCTCCTTTTTTAAATTGGACTTTTGGCCAACTTTAACTCAGAATGATATAGGGCACTATAGTTTGAGAAAATAGATCCAGCCTAACTAAGTTCACACAATTAAAAAAACAGTAGAGCCCATCTGTTGTCAACTTGGCATCCATATACACTGCTTTAACCATATTTAACTTCCAAATAAAGACATTAAGAAAATCATGCTTTTACCTAATGTGATATGACTATCTCTCACACAATGGAAAACACACTAACACCCTCTCTCCAAAAGAGAATGTAAATTCAGTATATTCACCTTTTAATGATGGTCACTACTCTTGTAATGAAGTCGCCCTCAACCTTCTGCCATCCCATAGCTTAAACATTGAGGTATAATAGGTTAACCATTACTAACATGCTTTACTTTAGATAAAAGAAGAGCTAGAGTGGGGAATAAAGAAAGAAAAAGTTTTCATATTTTATATCCTCTTCACCTTCAGCCAACATGTTGACTGGTTATTATTTCCTTCCTGGTAGTGACCCAAACCTTCATTTCTGAAAGGTCCATGCCAGGAGCATTCCTGCCTGTCAGGTTGTTGTAATTTTTTTATTAGAGGATATGGGAATCCCAACAGGCACCATCAGATAACAAGAACTTGTACTCCAGACAACCTCTTTCACCCATTGTGTAGTAGTAAGTCTATTTCCCCTTGACAGTTAGGATTAATCACATCAGTAAGGTAACTTTTCTTTGCCTGTAGGTTCACTGGCATAAATAGCCTAAAAAGAACACATGGCAATCTTAATTTCCAACTTGATGGAACATTGTGTCCCTTGGTGGAAGCATTCTTTCCTTGGGAGAATAATAGCTTTATAAGTGCAGAGCCCAAAGTTGCAGCCTACTGGAAGCAAAAATTTCACCAGTAAGTCATCAGGGCTAATAGTGAAAGAAACTACTCTCCTTTCTATCCCTTGATTATTGGGCACATGAATCATGGTTATGGGAGAAACATCAATGCATATTGTTTGCTGACTCAGAATACACCACGTTCTACAGAATATTGCTCCATCCCTGCAAAGTTTTGCTATACAGCAGTGCTTTGGCTTAGCCTTCAAAAGACCATTTCACTGTTTTATCCAGCCAGCTGTTTAGATTAATAAAATTGGTGAATTTGGAGTGCATGAGCCCATCGCTGCATTACATTTTTGTGAACTTAGTTATATTGTCAGAATCAAAACTATAGAATGCCATAATGGTTTTTTTAAAAGGCATTCTGAAGACTCACACATGGTTTAGCAGAAGCAGTTACAACAGAAAAAGCAAATTCATATCTAAGATAAATAAATCTCTATTCCAATGAGAATTAAACACAGTCCCTCCCATGGTGAAGTGGTTCTATTTAACCAACCTACTACCATTTGGGAGGCTCATTGTTGTCTCTGTTGTAATAATCACTCTGTTCATGAGCAAACTGAAAGACAATAGAAGTGGCAGTGGAAAGAAAATGCTTAAAATTTTAAAAACGGTCATCTTGTCTTCCTAATTATTAAAATCTTCATCTCCTGAAATGAATCTTTGGTAAGCATTAACATGCTTCACAAATATCTATACCTTCTGTGCTCATCCAAATAGGGCTATCCATAATACCTCTTTCCAAAGACTTCCTTGTCACCAATTCTCCAATTGTGTTCTTTCTAAGTCCTGACAATTAAGCTCAAATAAATGCAGAGATCCAAGATACCGGTAGAGTAAGTGAAAGCTACACTAACCTCCTCCCAGGACCAGTCTGCATTTACAACTTAATTTTGGAGAAATCATCTGGAATAACCAACCAAACACTAACTGGAGAGAAGTCTTATAACCACGGAGAGACAGAAAAGGTTGCTACATCACAACATGACCGGTAGGGAGTGTAGAGACGCAGAAGGGCTGGCTGAGCTCCCACTGGTGGCGGCTGAAAGAAATGAGAAACAGCTCAGCAGCTGGGGGTTCCCTCTGAGAAGGGCAGGGTCTAAAACCCAAGCTGGGCTTCCCAGCCTACAGCAACAGAGTGGAAAGTAAAATAGTATCCAGCCGTGAAAAGTGAAAAGCCACAGGGTTTCTTGCTAGCTGGAGAGAAACAGTGGGAGAAAAAGACCTCTTAAGTGGATCACATATGAAAATATTTTGGCCCCCACTTACCCTGGACTCAAGCAGAGGGAAAGCAGAGAGGACTAGAAACGCTTGGGGAGAGTTTGGCAGAGTGGCTTTGAGGGGCGAACTGGGGGAGCAGCTGAGAGGGTCCCAGTGCTGACTCATCCCCAATACTGCAGGCAGACAATTGCCCTCCAAGTGGTGTCAGCCTGAGGGGAAGCAAAAGCCCAGCCTACAGGAATTAAGCAGCCACACCCTCAGATTTAGGCCTGATGGCTAATCAGAGATTGAATAGATTAACAACTAAAGAAGACAGACAAAGGCAGTAGATCCCTGGAAGTCTCCAACAGGCTGCCTAGGGCCAGACTGGTACAGGATCTGATGCCACCAGGGGCAGATTCAGGAAGTACAGATTATTCTAAGAAGCAGCAACAAACAAGAAGAGAAACAAAAATGGGGAGACAGAAAAATAACCCCCACATCAAAAAGAAAGGTAGAATCCCCAGAAAGAGTGCTAAATGAAACAGAGGGGAGCAAACTATCAGACATGGAATTCAAAACATGGATTATGAAGAACCTCCATGAGCTCAGCGGAAACTACAAAGAACTCCAGGGAAACTACAAGAAACTCCAGAAAAAGTACAAGAACCTTACTGAGAATTACATCAGCATAAAAAAGAACACAGAACCTATCAATAAGAGCCAGGAGAAAATGAAGAATACAATCTGAGTTGAAGAACACAATAGAAGGAATTAAAAGAAGGCTAGAGGAAGCAGAATATCAGATCAGCGAGCTGGAGGACAATGTAGACAAAAACTCCCAGTGCAACAAAATGAAAAAAGACTGACCATGACTGAAGATGTTCTAATACAGATGTAGGACAATATGAAATGTAATAATATCGGTATCACAGGAATTCCAGAAGGAGAAGAAGAAGAACAAGGGATAGAAAACCTCTTTGAAAAACTAATGACAGAAAACTTTCCTAACATGAGGAGAGAAAGAATCACGCAAGTCCAGGAAGCACAGAGGGTCCCAATGAAGATGAACCCCAACAGGCCCACTTCAAGACACATCATAATGAAAATGGCAACATTCAAAGACAAAGAGAGAATCCTAAAAGCAGCAAGAAGGCAACAACTAATAACATACAAGGGAGCTCTGATAAGGCTATCATCAGATTTCTCAGCAGAAACACTACAAGCCAGAAGGGAATGGCAAAAAATATTTCAAGCAATGAAAAACAAAGGCCTACAACCAAGAATACTCTACCCAGCAAGACTCTCATTCAAAATGGAAGGTGAAATAAGGAGTTTACAAGACAAAAGAAGGCTAAAAGAATACATCTCCACCAAACCAGCATTGCAAGAGATGCTAAAGGGTCTGCTTTAAGAAGATGAAGAAACAGAGAGAGACAGAGAGGAACACGAGTACAAAGGGGGAAAATGACAATGAATAAGTACTTATCAGTAATAACCTTAAATGTAAATGGATTAAATGCTCATATCAAAAGACATAGGGTAGCTGAATGGATTAGAAAGCATGACCCACATATATGCTGTCTACAAGAGACACACCTTAGAACAAAAGATCTACACATACTGAAAGGGAAGGGAGCGAGAATAGTATTTCAAGCAAATGGACATGAAAGAAAAGCTGGGGTAGCAATACTTATATCAAACAAAACAGATTTCACAGCAAAGGCCATAAAAAGAGACGAAGAAGGACATTTCATAGTACTTAAGGGAAAAATCTATCAAGAAGATATAACCCCTGTAAACATATATGCACCCAACATAGGACCACCCAAATATGTAAGGAAAATCTTAAAAGACTTCAAGAAAAATATAGACAGCAACACACTCATAGTAGGGGACTTTAACACCCCATTGTCAACAATGGACAGATCTTCGAAGCAAAGAAACACCAAAGATATTAAGGCACTGAACAACACTCTAGATCAAATGGACTTAGTCGATATATATAGAACTTTTCACCCCAAGGAAGCAATTTATTCATTCTTCTCAAGTGCACATGGAACATTTCCAAAGACAAACCACATGGAAGGACACAAAACAAACCTTGAAAAATTCAAGAAAATTGAAATTATATCAAGCATCTTCTCAGATCACAATGGCTTAAAATTG
Source organism: Furipterus horrens (assembly GCF_987537825.1). Classification (NCBI taxonomy): domain Eukaryota; kingdom Metazoa; phylum Chordata; class Mammalia; order Chiroptera; family Furipteridae; genus Furipterus; species Furipterus horrens. Next base: position 47,213,844 of record NW_028327178.1, on the reverse strand, counting down.
GAAAACAACCTCACGGAAAAAACTCAAAAACATTCAAACTCATGGAGAATGAATAACATGCTATTAAATAATGAATGGGTTAACAATGACATCAAGGAAGAAATCAAAAAGTTTCTGGAAACTAATGATAATGAACACACAACAACCAAAAACCTACGGGATACAACGAAAGCAGTCCTGAGAGGAAAGTTCATAGCAATACAGGCCTACCTAAAAAAGCTAGAAGAATCTCTAATAAAAAATTTAACCCTACACCTACAAAAATTAGCGGAAGAACAACAAGCAAAGCCCAGAGCGAGTAGAAGAAAAGAAATCATCAAGACTAGAGCAGAATTAAATGACATAGGGCATGAACAAACAATTCAAAACATCAACAAAAGTAGGAGCTGGTTCTTTGAAAAGATAAACAAAATTGAAAAGACTTTAACCAGGCTCATAAAAAAAAAAAAAACCAAGGAGAGAGGGGACCCAAATAAATAAAATCAGAAATGAAAGAGGAGAAATAACAACTGATGCCACAGAAATACAAAGGATTGTAAGAAATTATTACGAACAACTGTATGGCAAGAAATTTGATAACCTAGAGGAAATGGACAAATTTCTGGAAACACATAATCTTCCAAAACTGAATCAAAAAGAAGCAGAAAGCCTGAACAGACTAATAACAACTAGTGAAATTGAAGCAGTAATCAAAAAACTCCCGGCACACAAAAGCCTTGGACCAGATGGCTTCACAGGTAAATTTTAAAAAACATTTAGGAAAGAACTAACTTTATCCTCCTCAGACTATTCCAAAAAAATCCAAGAAGAGGGGAGACTCCCAAACTTGTTCTATGAAGCCAGTATTACCCTAATTCCAAAACCCGGTCAAGACACAACAAAGAAAGAGCACTACAGGCAGATATCTCTGATAAACAGAGATGCTAAAATCCTCAACAAAATATTGACAAACCGGATCCAGCAACACATTAGAAAGATCATAGACCACGATCAAGTGGGATTCATCCCAGGAATGCAAGGATGGTTTAATATTCGCAAATCAATAAATGTAATACACCACATAAACAAAATGAAAGACAAAAACTACATGATCATATCAATAGATGTAGAAAAAGCATTTGGTAAAGTACAACACCCATTTGTGATGAAAACTCTCAGCAAAATGAAAATAGAGGGAGCATACCTCAACAAAATAAAGGCCATATATGAGAAACCTTAAGCCTACATTATATTCAATGGGAAAAAACTGAGAGCATTACCCCTGAGGTCAGGAACAAGACAAGGATGCCCACTCTCTCCACTCCTATTCAACATAGTCTTTGAAGTTCTAGCCACAGCAATCAGACAAGAAAGAGAAATAAAAGGCATCCAACTTGGAAAAGAGGAAGTAAAACTGTCATTATTTGCAGATGACATGATAGTGTACATAGAAAACCCTATAGACTCCACAAAAAAACTATTCAACCTAATTAGTGAAATCGGCAAAATAGCAGGGTACAAAGTCCATATTCAGAAATCGAAGGCATTTCTGTAACCAACAATAAAATCTCAGTGATAGAAACTAAAAGAAAATTCAATTTACCATAGCAACAAGAAAAATAAAGTACCTATAAATAAACTTAACCAAGGAGGTAAAAGACCTGTATTTGGAAAACTACATAACACTGAAGAAAGAAATTAAGGAAGATACAAATAAATGGAAGCATATACCATGTTCATGGATGGGATGAAAAACATCATTAAAATGTCCATACTACCGAAAGCAATTTATAGATTCAATGCAATTCCTATTAAAATACCAATGACATTTTTCACAGACCTAGAACAAATACTTCAAAATTTATATGGAACCAAAAAAGAGCCCGAATAACCACAACAATTTTGAGGAAGAAGAACACAGTAGGAGAAATCACAATACCTGATATCAAAATATACTACAAGGCCACGGTAATCAAAACAGTCCAGTACTGGCATAAGAATAGAAATATAGATCAATGGAACAGAATAGAGAGCCCAGAAATAAACCCAGGTCTATATGGTCAACTAATATTGACAAAAAGGGAAGAAACATCAAATGGAGTGAAAAGCGTCTCTTCAACAAATGATGTTGGGAGAACTAGACAGGGACATGCAAAAAAATGAAACCAGACCACCAACTTACACCACACATAAGAATAAATTCAAGATGAATCAAAGACTTAAATGTAAGCCATGGCACCATAAAAACCCTAGAGGAAATATAGGCAGGAAAATTTCAGATATCCCACGTAGCAACATTTTCACTGATATCTCTCCTAAGGCAAGGGAAATAAAGAAAAGAATAAACAAATGGGACTACATTAAACTAAAGGGTTTTTACTCAGCAAAAGAAAACATCTGCAAGATGCAAAGGGAACCAACCATATGGGAAAATATATTTGTCAATGATATCTCAGAAAAGGGATTGATCTCCAAAATACATAAAGAACTTATATGACTCAACACCAAGAAGACAGACAACCCAATTAAAAAATGGGCAAAGGACCTGAACAAACACTTCTCCAAAGAGGACATACAGAGGGTCCATAGACATATGAAAGAATGCTCAACATCACTAGCCATCAGAGAGACGCAAATAAAAACCACAATGAGATACCACCTCACTCCAGTCAGAATGGCCATTATCAACAAATCAACAAACAACTTGTGCTGGCGAGGATGCGAAGAAATGAAAACCCTGGTGTGTTGCTGGTGGGAATGCAGACTGGTGCAGCCACTATGGAAAACACTTTGGAATTTCCTCAAGAAACTAAAAATGGAACTGCCTTTTGAACCAGCAATTCCATTGCTACGGTTATATCCGAAAAATCCTGCAACACCAATTCAAAATAACCTATGCATCCCTGTGTTCATAGAAGCACTATTTACAATAGAGAAGTGCTGGAAACAACCTAAGTGCCCATCTGTAGATGAGTGGATCAAAAAGCTGTTGTACATTTACACAATGGAGTATATGTAGCAGAAAGAAAGAATGAACTTCTACCATTTGCAACAACAGTGATGGAACTAGAGAGAATTATGCTTAGCGAAATAAGCCAGGCAATGAAAGAAAAATACCTGATGCTATCACCTATTACAAGAAACTAATGAACAGCACAAACAAATGAGCAAAACTGAACCAGAGGTATGTAAACAAGAAGTAGACTAACAGTAAAAAGGGGGAAGCCAGGAGGAAGAGTGGGGGTAAAAAGGGGAAGGGTCCAGTCAAAGAACATGTATAAATGACCCATGGAAATGGACAACTGGGTAGGGACTGAATGAGGGAGAAGGGGGAGCAGGGTGTGGGGAAGCAAGAGGGGGGAAAAAGTGGGACAACTGTAATGGAAAAACAAACAAAAAAATTTTTAGTGTGGGGAAAAAATGAAAATATAAAGAATGGTAATGCAAGTTCAGTGAATATTAGAAGGACAAGGATTTTCCTTCACACTGTATATTTTTCTCCCTATCTGATCCCTCTAGAGTTTGGCATTCTAAACAAGTAAGTAATGACATACGTTTCTTTGCATAAAACTAATAAGACCAGTTGCTAATAGAGGTCTTTTTTTTTTTTTGACCAAGACGTTGACTGAAATGTCATGCCTAAAGGAGACATGCTTGGGTTCCGGTTGTTATCAAAAAGCCCTGGGGACTGGGATTGACTTTTGAAGGTAATAAAAGCCCACGAGAAAAAAAAGCCTTGTACCTTGGTTGGTTGTGCAGTCCCCAGCAATCTTTCCAGGGAAGGAATTAAGGTCATTTTTCTGAAAGATGGCTAGAAGGGACCTTAAGGCACAGTGGAAAACCAGAAGGACTTGGAAAAGACAGGTGTTTACAGGCAGGGCTGAATGTGCCCTGAAGGGCAGACTGAAGGTCACCCTAAATGTTCCTTGCTTAAGTTCCAGCAAAGCAGAACTAAAGATCATAAGTGATCATTTTCTGCTCTTGTTGTGTTTATGCAAATGAGCAGGATAAATTAAAAATGGACTGAATGCTGTCCCTTAAATGACAAGGAGGGTAAACTTAGGGAGAAAAATCGCGATTCAGGAAAATCACAATGCTCAGTGGTAGACTATAAAGTAGTGCAGCTAATTATCTTTAAAGTTTTCTTTCATTTAAAATTTGTTTTCATTTGAAAGTTAAACTATGTCTGTGGTATCATCCAAGATGTTTAATTTAAAGGCAAGAAGAATGTCAAATGCCTTGCAACTGGATGTCTTTCCAATAAGCCAGTCTTACAGATTTAGAGACTTGTTTGTTGGTTATGTTACATAAATTAACATGTGTTTTCTGTTTTCAAAGAGCATAAGCCTATGATCTCATTACCTGAGCGATTGTCTGTGCGTATAGGCCTCACTTAATCCTGTCTGCATCATGGCCTCCTGAGACTCAATGGTTTGGCTGAAATAAGTGGCTGAGTTGGTGAAGAATGGGGTGGTCTGTGGGCTTCACTTTAAAACTGGTTTCTTTTTTCTGTCCTAATGGCTTGGACAGAAAGAGCCCAGAGGTCTGAGAGGGGAAACCTAAAATATTTTCCTCAGCCCAAACTAAGTATTACGGGTAAAAGAGTTTTGGACAGTTGAGTCGTGCCTGGCACACCTTCTTTTAAAGAAGCCCCCTTTTTCCCTAATATGGGACATTGAAAAATTAATACCTTCCTTTTGTCCTCTAGTGGTTATGGATTGAATGATGTCTTTTAACCCTGTTGCCAAATCTGTTGTCCCAAGAATACAACAAGGATGCCAGCCTGTTCAATGAAGTACGCCATTGTCCAGGGACAGCCAACCAACCTAGAGTCTGCAAGTTTCTTCCCCATGTGGGAAGGGCACCCACCCCTCCACACCCCGACTCTTATTAGGGATTTCTGAACCCAAGGCTAGATAGCACGACGACCATGTCCAGCCTGAAGCAGCTAGAGGAGCTCTAGACCTTCGTCCATTGTCCTTTATAAGACTATAAAGGATCTTAAGTCTGAGAGGAAGGGATTGTTCTTTTTTATTGTTAAAATATTTATTTATTTATTTATTTATTTATTTATTTATTTATTTAAAAAATTAAAAAGAAGAAGAAGAATATCGGAAACAGTGAAGCCGGAGAGCTTGTATGTACGACAATGGGCATGGACTTGGGGGGGGAGGAATTGCGGGGGGAGGGGGAGTGCTGTGCGGAGGGGAGCAAAGGGAAAAAATTGGAACTATTGTAACAATATAATCAATAAAATATACTTTAAAATTAAAAAATAAAATCAATAAATGCAGAGCCATTATTCTGGGCATTCCTCCTCCAAGGCAAAATAAACCCCCATGTGTACAGCTTGAAACTCTGCCCAAAGAGGATTTTCTTTCAGCTGTATTTTTCCAGGATACCCTTAAGTGGGGCTATATTGCTGCCTTTCAGCAAAGTTTTGTAGTTCTCGTTTTATAAATTCACATCTCTTTTGTTAATTCCTAAGTATTTCATTCTATTTTTGATACTACTCCTTTTTAAGTTGCTCATTTTTGTGTACAGAAATGGAACTAATATTTGTGTGTTTGCTTTGCATTTTGCTTCTTTACTGAATTCATTCATTCTAATAACTTTATGGAGTTTTTCAGGTTTTCTACATGTAAGATCATATTATTTGCAAACAGTAATCAGAGAAGGAAAACTCTGACTCCAAAAAACCTCCGCTGCCTTGCGGCATACCTCTTCAGGGGAAAGGCAAAGGGAGTAAACCCCGACAGAAAATCCGGAGCCGGAGTCCCTAAGGCGGTTTGACATTGTAGTCAACACCGGCAACTCCTGCGGCGCACCTGAAGCCAAGCTGTATTGACTTTGTCTTTCCCTTGGACCCTTCAGCTGCGAAGAGAGGGGGGGTCTGCTGCATGGGCAACAGCAGACCCTCCATATCACCCTGCCCAGGCTCTGTAGCTTCAGTTTCACTGGAGAGGACACTCCAGCGTCATCGCAAGATGTCGACTCAACACGGGAGGAGACAGATACTGGTTATAAGCTCATCTGATTGGCGAAGGAAACGAGCGCCAGGGGTCTCCTCTGACGGTGGGAGAGGTCATCGCACCTCACTGGACAGCTACCGCCCGCCTCAAGCTGGGCAGCCCCAGCCAATTAGGTGCCGTCTCGCCATGGCTCGCCTGCCCCACTGGGTGCGTGGGGATCAGAGAGGCGCCTCTCGAAAAGTGGGCCACAAAACACCCACACCAGTTAATTCCAAGCAAACAACAAGAAAGAAGCCTCCGGCTCTTCGCCTCGCTAGCTGGAACATCAGGACCATGTGCCCCGGACTTACTGCAGACCTTCCGTGGATCAAGGGTGCCAGGAAAACCGCTGTCATCGATAGGGAACTGGCACGACTAAACATCGACATTGCGGCTCTACAGGAGACCCGGTTGGCCGACAACGGAACTATCAGAGAAACTAACTACACCTTCTACTGGCAAGGGAAGTCTCCGGACCAACCAAGACAGCACGGTGTTGGGTTCGCTGTGAAGAACACGCTTGTTAACTCCATAGAGCCACCCACAGGAGGCACAGAGAGATTACTTACCCTCCGATTGTCAACAACTTTCGGCCCAGTCAGCATTCTTAGCGCGTACGCCCCAACCCTCTGCGCCACCATCGAAGAGAAAGAACAGTTCTACCATGCACTGGACGAAGCGTTATCCAAGATCCCCAGAAGTAACGCTCTCTATCTCCTTGGAGACTTCAATGCAAGAGTAGGAGCCGACCACATGGCCTGGCCCACCTGCCTTGGAAACTTTGGGAGAGGAAAGATCAATGAGAATGGTCAGCGACTGCTTGAGCTTTCGTGTCACCACGGCCTGTGCGTGACAAACACATTCTTCAAGTGCAAAGAGATCCACCAGGTGTCATGGAGGCACCCCCGCTCCCGCCATTGGCACCAGCTTGACCTCGTCATCACCAGAACAACGGATATTGGCAGCACCCTCCTCACCCGCAGCTGCCACAGTGCAGACTGTGACACGGACCATGCCCTCGTGGTAAGCAAGGTGCGCATAATGCCGAAGAGGTTGCACCACTCCAAGATGAAGGGTCGCCCACGCATCAACACCAGTTGTGCCAGCAACCCAGTTAAGACCCAGCAATTCATCAACAAGATGGAAGATGCACTCGGCGAGGGAGTGGCGGCAGATGACATTATCGAATCCAATTGGCCACGTCTCCGCGACGCCATATACAACTCCGCCATTATTGCTTACGGGAAGAAAGAGCGGAAGAACGCTGACTGGTACGAGGCTCACTGGGAAGAAATGGAACCCGTGATCGAGGCTAAGAGGAAGGCCCTACTGGCTTACAAGGTCACGCCCACTCCCAGTACACTTCAAGCTCTATGGGCTGCCAGGAACAAAGCCCAGAAGACCGCCCGCCACTGTGCCAACACCTATTGGCTAAACCTGTGCAGAAGCATTCAGGAAGTTGCCGATATAGGCAATGCACGAGGAATGTATGAGGGTATCAAGAAGGCAACAGGCCCAATCCCCTCCAAGATCGCCCCCCTTAAGTCCAAGACAGGTGAGGTCATCACTGACCAGGAACAGCAAATGCGGCGGTGGACCGAGCACTACCTCGAGCTGTACGCAACGAAGAACACCGTAACAGACACTGCTCTTAACGCCATCCCAGACCTACCAGTCATGGAGGAGCTAGACACCCCACCTACTGCGGCAGAACTCGGCAAAGCCATCGACCGCCTCGCTTGCGGGAAAGCACCAGGAAGCGACGGAATCCCTCCAGAAATCCTAAAGAGCGGGAAACCAGTCCTGCTACAGCCGCTCCACCATCTACTCTGTCGCTGCTGGAAGGAGGGTTACATCCCCCAGGATATGAGAGATGCCAACATTATCACCATGTACAAGAACAAAGGAGACCGCAGCGACTGCAACAACTACCGGGGCATCTCTCTCCTCAGCGTCGTCGGCAAAGTATTCGCCCGGGTCGCTCTTGCCCGCCTGCAGACCCTTGCTTCCCGCATCTACCCAGAGTCCCAGTGTGGCTTCAGAGCTGGCCGCTCAACAGTGGACATGATCTTCTCCCTACGCCAGCTGCAGGAGAAGTGTCACGAGCAGCATAAGCCACTCTACCTCGCCTTTATCGACCTCACGAAGGCGTTTGATCTGGTCATTCGAAGCGGTCTCTTCAGCTTGCTATGGAAGATTGGCTGTCCACCACATCTGCTTGCTGTGGTCATGTCCTTTCACGACAACATGCACAGCACGGTGTCCTACAACGGCGGAACCTCTGAGGCCTTCCCAGTCAGCAGCGGAGTAAAGCAGGGCTGCATCCTCGCGCCTACGCTGTTCGGAATCTTCTTCTCCATGCTCCTCCAATACGCCTTTAAGGACTGCAGCGAGGGTGTCTTCATTCACACCAGATCCGATGGCAAGCTCTACAACCTGGCCCATCTACGAGCCAAGAACAAAGTCAAAGAGGTGCTCATCCGTGAGATGCTCTTCGCCGACGATGCAGCTTTGACATCACACTCCGAAGAGGGACTCCAGCAGCTAGTCACTTGCCTTTCCCACGCATGCAAGGAGTTCGGACTAGCCATCAGCCTGATGAAGACGAATGTTATGGCTCAAGGCACGGGGACCCCCCATGCATCACCATCGACGGGTACACCCTGGAGGTTGTCAACGACTTCACTTACCTCGGGTCCACCATCTCGAGCTCTCTGTCAGTCGACTTGGAGGTCAACCGGAGAATCGCCAGGGCAGCCACAGTTATGGCCAGACTGAACCGGCGAGCATGGAACAATTCCAGCCTCACTGAGAAAACCAGACTGCGCATCTACCAAGCCTGCGTACTCAGCACTCTCCTCTATGGCAGCGAGACGTGGACCACCTACGCAAGGCACGAAAGGAAACTCAACAGCTTCCACATGAGGTGCCTGCGACGCGTCCTGCATGTCACCTGGCAGGATAAGGTCCCCAACACTGAGGTGCTGAAGCGAGCCAATATGAGCAGTTTGCATGCAGTTCTTAGCAAGAGACGCCTCAGGTGGCTCGGCCATGTCAAAAGAATGGATGCAGGCCGTATCCCCAAAGACCTCCTCTACGGCGAGCTAGCAGAAGGCAAGAGGATGACAGGGCGCCCAAAACTGCGGTTCAAAGACATCTGCAAAAAGGACATGACACAATGCTCCATCAATCTCAACACATGGGAAGTTCAAGCAGACGACCGCCTAGCCTGGAGGCTCGCGGTCAGGCAAGGTACGTCACGTTCAGAGGCTGCGCGCAACGAGGAGGCGGTCCAGAAAAGATCGAGGCGGAAGCAGCGTCAACAGCAGCAACAACAGCCATCTGCCTTCACCTGTAACAAGTGTGGCAGGGATTGTCACTCCCGAATCGGACTGCACAGCCATTCTCGGCGGTGCAGATAGACTCTCAAGAAGCTACGCCATCGTCTCTCGAGACGGACGGCTGCCGACGACGACGACGAATCATTTTATTTCTTCCTTTCCAATTTGAATGACTTTTATTTTGTATTCTTGACTAATTGCTCTGGCTAGAATTTCCAGTGCTATGTTGATTAGAAGTGGTGAAAACTGGCGTTCTTGCTTTGTTTCTGATCTTAGGAGAGACTCTTTACAGTCTTTCTCCATTGAGTATGAGCTCTGCTGTCGGTTTTTTATATATGGTTTTCATTACATTGAGACATTTTCTTTCTATTTATAGTTTCTTAAGTGTTTTTATCATTAAAGGAGGTCAGATTTTTGTCAAATGCTTTTCCTGCATCAATTAAGATTATCATATGGTTTTCTCCTTCATTCTGTTGATGTGGTATATTACATTAATTGATTTTCTGATGTTGAACCATCCTTGCATTCCTGAATAACTCACATTTAGTCATGGTTTGTAATCCTTTTACTATGCTGCCAAATTTGTTTTACTGGTATTTTCTTAAGGTTTTTGCATCAATGTCCATAAAGGAATGTTGATCTGTAGTCTTCTTTTCTTCTTTGTCTGGCTTTGGTATCAGAGTAATGCTGGCCTTGCAGAATGAGTTAGGAAGTGAGCTCGCTTCTTTATTATATTTTTTGGAAAATTTTGAAAAGAAATGGTATTATTTATTTTTTAAATGGTTGTTACTATTTACATTGAAGCAATCAAGTCCAGTACTTTTCTTCCTTAGGAGATTTATTATTATTATTATTATTATTATTATTATTATTATTGACTTAATATATTATTTTATTTTTTTAAAGATTCTATTCACTTTTAGAGAGAGGAAGGGAAGGAGAAAGAGAAAGAAAGAAACATCAATGTGTGGTTGCCTCTTGCACACCCTCAACTGGGGACCTGCCCACAACCCAGGCATGTGCCCTGTCTGAGAATCAAACCACTGACCTTTTGGTTTGAAGGCTAGCACTCAATCCACTGAGCCACACCAGTCAGGATTGATTCAATATTTTTTTTCGTTATTGGTCCATTCAGATTTTCTATTTTTGCATGATTTAGTCTTGGTAGGTTTTATGTTTATAAGGAGACCCTGAACACTTTTATATTAAATATATATTGTAATTTAGCGTCCTGCAAGATAAGACTTTGAGTTTGGTTTTTTAAAAGCCCAATTTTGAAATTAAAGGAGATAAGGGTTTCTTTCAGAACATTCATTTAAAGAGCTGGGAAGTTAAAGTCCCAAGCTCAATTTTATTTCTCTAAACTCTCTATCATGCTTAGAAGCAACCAACAAACATCATTATACTCTTTATTTTTACTAAAGTTTTTAATGGTAGTTGTTATTTGATAACCCAAAGCGTTGTCTGTTAGCGTCAGTTGATTACAGGTGATTACAAGTGATAATTTAAATAACTGTTTTGACACTGAATGCTATGGACGGTCAGTGGCTCCTTTACTTGTAGAAACATGTCATTAATCCTGTTAAATCTAATCAAGTCAAAGAACCTATTCCAGATTCCCATCCTTCAATTCCTTTTTCCTAGAATCATTTCTAGTGCCAATAATCAGCAATGTTCCATCAGAGAAGCAGAACTACTATAAGTTACAAAATGAGGCATTTATATAGAATTTAGATCTTACACAATGTGGGAGTAGTTTGGGGAAGTGCAGTTGGGGATTAAGTTAGAAGATCAGAGAAGGCACCAACCAGTCAATCTGAGGAACCAGGCACGTCTAGGTGCTAAAACAGGACTAAGAAGAAAGAAAGTTGTGCTTCTGTGGGTCTGTCACCAATGACCTGGAGTCACTGTTGGACAATGGGGTTAGCGGTTGGAAAGAAGAGCTGGAAATGAAGTTGAGGAAATCTACAACAAACTGGAACCAGCTTGTACTGCTACTGTGGCCATATCTTTAATGATATTTCAAGACTGATGATAGATGCTTCACTTCCAACTTCTACATATTGGCCTTTAGACTACTCTAACTTGTATCCATATATGGGAGAGAATTCTAGAAATATAATTCCAGTTTTAAAAAAGTGACATAGTATTAATTTGTGACCATAAAGATAGTCCTTACCTCAGACCAACTAAAAACTGAATTTTAAAAGTTGTTCCAAGATGACCTCTTTTATCCTAGAACCTATGTAGTTTTGTTACATTTTCCATTAGAAGAAAGAGTGCAAGTTTTTCAACAGCAATTAGAGCATTGGCAAGAACCATCCCCTTTTGCCATCAATCATAACACATAAAATGAATCAATGGATACTCTGAAATTTTTTTATTAAAAAATTCCTTTTAATTTTTAAGAAAATTTACAAAGCATTTTGCTAACATATAAGAAAGGAGAAGTTAGGTGAGTAATAATTACACAGTAAGAAAAGTGTAATGCATTCTCAGGTGAAGATTACAAATTATTAGATAAAATTATTTCTAAGTATCTTGATCTGTTTGAATCTTTTCTCCCTTTGTGCCATAATTGTAGTGATACAAAATAAATTCAACTACAGTGAAGCTGTATTACCTTGCATTTTGCCAGTTGAAGAGTATAGCGACAAGTATACGTAAATACACAATCCAAAGAGATGGAATAGATAGTGGGTGGTAATATTTGGAAGCAAAGAAATGTTTAATTCTCTCATATTCCTACCCCCTCATTTTTTCCTGAAATTAAATTATTAGAGATTATTTTCTTTCACTTATTAACATAAAACACTTAAAAAATATATTAAGCATATACCTCACTTATAGCAGAATTATTCACAATAGCCAAAACGTGGAAGCAACCCAAGTTTCCATCAACGGATAACTGGATAAACAAAATGTAGCATATATATACAGTGGAATATTATTCAGCCCTAAAAAGAGAAGAAATTCTGACCCATGTTAAACATGGATGGACCTTGAGGACTTTGTGCTAAGTAAAATAAGCCAGTCACAAAAGGACAAATATTATGTAATTCCACTGATATAAGGTAACTAGAGTAGTCAAAATTATACAGATAGAAAGTAGGTTAGAGGTTACCAGGGACTGAGGAGAGGGGGGAATGGAAAGTTGTTGTTTAATGGATAGCAGAATTTCAATTGAGGAACATAAAAATTCTGAAGATGCATGGTGGTGATATTTGCACAACAGTGTGAATGCCACAGAACTGGATACTAAAAAATGGTTAAAATGGTAGATTTATGTTATCCATATCTTACCACAATTAAAAAAATAAAAATATATTAAACAAAGGGCTATCAGTTATTTACTTCACAGTACGAATTAAGTCAGATGCTATCTTATAAGTACTGAGCATTAGGAATGACAGTTATGACTGAATAAAGAAAAACAAAGGCTGTAAACCTGGAGCATGGAACACTGACTCTAGAAATGAACCTTAAGAGGGGTGATAAAGTGGAAAGGAATGGATAATTCATCAAAGATTATATGGGGAATCTTGATGAGTAAAATGAAAAAGGAGTGTAGTAAATACCACTTGGGATAGCTGCCTGACTTATAATTCCTTCTGCCATTGGATCACACTTACTGGACATGACATTGGCTTCCTGGCCATAAATGATTGATCTAAGGGTAGATGTCAGCCCTGAGATTGGCCAGTCACGTTATCTGCCATGAATTTAAAATGTGTAAGAATGAGAATCAGAGATGGAGAGCCCTTGAGGTTGGGTCACTTGATGTTATCAGCAGTGCTGCAAACAGAAGGTGCCTAAAGTCATCACTGAAGTTCCTGGGGCTGCCCTGACTCTTGCTATGCTAAGCTTTTTTTTGGTTTTTGTTTCTTCTTTTCTGTTTGTTTTATTTTGTTTTGGTTAGCTATAACAAGAGTATTCCAGTTTCTATTCCCCTCATTTTCTGTTATGTGTTTGTTTTTGCTTGTTATCTAGAGTTCGCTATCACACAAAAGACCTTCAGCTAACATGGGGAGGAGGTTTAGAGGTTCCTGACTGCAGAGATCAGTGGCTTTCTCTGTGGGCCCCACACTGCCTTCGGCATTTCAATGTCAAGAGGGTGAATAACTAGTGAAGACAATATATAGACTCAAGTCCTAGTTAACAAGAATTATTGACAAATTGATACCACTCATTCTTACAATGAAGTATTTGTACTAATATGTTATGTATTTTCACAAAAATTCTTTCTGAATCAGAATCAATGGTCATTGAGTTAGCAACTGTTATGTAATTCTTACAGAACAAAATAAGTTAGGTAGTCCTTACAATTTTACTATAAGATTCAACCCTACTAGCCCTTTCTTTGTCTCAGTAACTAAATATAAGTTAAATACTTTTATTTTGTACAGTAAATACCCTATATAAATGTAATTATCATCATTAGCTTAGAGATACACACTTTCCTTCCCTTAAGTTTATGCCTATACATAAAAAAAGAAGAAGAAAAATCAAGTGGCATATTTGTTGAGCATTCATCTCAAAGAGAAGTTCTCACTACATGAAATTTTAGATGTCTTCAGATTGGGTAGGGCTAGCCTTCTCAGCAACTTCATTTGAGGAAAGTTTAATCACATCAAAGTACCTCTCCTGACACATTTTAAAATACAGTCTACCTCAATGGAATCCTAATTTAAAATACACAGTAAAAAATAAAATAAAATGTCTATTCTCTTTGCTGTGGTGAGCAAAGGTAGCTAAGGCTGGAGCCAGAGAATGAGAACTAATAATCATTTTCCTTTTGTTCCAGTGCCCTAGATTTATGGCTGTCAAAATACAGTCCCTAGACCAGCAGTATCAGCACAACCTGGGAATTTGTTGGAAATTCATATTCTCAGTTCACATCCTGATGTACTGAATCAGAAATTCTAAAGGTGGGGCCCAGCAACCTGTGTTTCTGACACCTTCTCAAGTTTGAGAACCACTATGCATACTCTACTATTAAGTCTGGTCAGTCACCTTTCAAATACATTTCCATTTGGTTACAAGGAGGCTCAGACAAGATAATGTGCATGCATGAGGAAATAGGTCACTCTGAGTGGGCAAAAACAAAACTAAACATGTACACCTTCTCAGGGGGAGGAAAGGGCAGGGGAGGGAAAAGTCAGGGGGAGAGAGACTGCCTATCATAAGAATCACCTAAATTCAAAGTCTCCTTATTATTCCCATCAATGACTCAAGGGAAACTCAGACTTACCTGAATGGCCAAGATGCTAAAGGGATTTCAGGATTGTTAGGTCATACTTGCCTTACTGACTCAAGGTTAAGAATCATACATAGCCTCATCACAACCCCTGTGGGTAGCCCTCTTCTCACTGATATTCATCACCCTCAGCGTGCAAATATACACAGATCATGCCCAGTATATGAGTTTTCTAGGTCTTCCAAAACAAAATACCACAGTCTGAGTGGCTTATAACCGAATCTCTTTTTTCTCATAGTTCTGGAGGCTGGAGGTCCAAGATCAAGGTGTTGACAGACATGGTTTCCTCTGAAGCATCTCTTTGGCTTGTAGGTGACTGTCTTGTCCCTGTGTCTTCACATGACTTTTGTGTCCCTCTATGTCCAAATTTCCTCTTCTCATAAGAATATTAGTCAGGACTTCCAACCAAGATGGAGGCCTAGACAGACATGCTGCATATCCCTCCACAACTAAGAAGGAATAAAGCTACCTCAAAACTAGAGACAAACAGAAATTCCAAAAAATTGAGCTGCATGGAAGTCCAACAAACAAAGATATAAAGAAGAAATACTCATCCAGAGAGGTGCGAAAGCTCTACCTAAGACACAGAGACAAACAAACACAGGAGCCTATCAAGATGAGGAGACAGAGAGATATGGCCCAAAAGAGGGAATGGATCAAGGTTCCAGTGGGAGAACTAAGTGACAAGGAGATAGCCAACCTAACAGATGAGGAGATAAAGAACCTAACAAACACAGAGTTCAAAATGCTGGTGATAAAGATGTTCACAGGCTTGACAGATATACTTAAGTATGGCAAATGCATAAGGGAAGAAGTGAAGGCTATGCTAAATGAAACGAAAGAAAATCCACATGAAATCAATGGTGAAGGGAAGGAAACCAGGGTTCAAATCAATGATTTGAAACACGAGGAAGAAATAGTCAACCAGTACAGAATGAGGAAACAAGAATTTTAAAAAATGAGGAGAGGCTTGGGAACCTCTGGGACAACTTTAAACATACCAACATCTGAATCAGAGGTGCCAGAAAGAGAAGAAGAAGAGCAAGAAATTGAAAACTTATGTGAACAAATAATAAAGGAGAACTTCCCAAATTTGGCATAACAAATAGATATACAAGTCCAGAAAGCACGGAGAGTCCCAAACAAACTAGACCCAAGTAGGACCACACCAAGATGCATCATCATTAAAACGCCAAAGCTTCAAGATGAAGAGACAATCTTAAAAGCAGCAAGAGAAAAGCAGAGAATTACCTACAAAGGGATGCCTATAAGACTATCAACTGCTTTCTCAAAAGAAACTTTGCAGGCAAGAAGGGACTGGCAAAAAGTATTCAAGGTGATGAAAAGCAAGAATCTACAACTAAGACTACTCTATCCAACAAAGCTATAATTTAGAATGGAAAGGCAGATGAAGTACTTCCCAGACAAGGTAAAGCTAAAGGAGTTCATCATCACCAAGCCATTATTATGTGAAGTGTCAAAGGGACTTACTTAAGAGAAAGAAGATCAAAATTATGAACATTAAAATGACAACAAACTCACAACTATCAACAACTGAACCTAAAAAATAAAAACAAAATCCAACTAAGCAAACCAAAATAAAAACAGAATCATAGGTATGGGGATTATTTGGAGGGTTATCAGCTGGGAGGGGGATAGGAGAGAAATGGCGAAAAGATGCAGGGATCAAGAATCATAATTGGTTGGTAAAAAATAGACAAAGGGAAGTTAAAAATAATATAGGAAAGGGTGGAGCCAAATAACTTATATGCACAACCCATGGACATGAACTAAGAAGGGATGGAATTGCTTGAGGGAAGGGGGATACTAGGTGAACGGGAGCAAAGGGAAAAAAAAATTAGATTGGTTTAGAGCCCACGCAAATGACCTCATTTTAACTTAATCACCATTTTAAAGACCCAATCTCTAGCTCTGGCTAGTGTGGCTCAGTGGATTGAATGCCAGCCTGAGAATCAAAGAGTCACCGGTTTGATTCCCAGTCAAAGAACAAGGCTGGGTTAAGAGCCAGGTCCTCAGTTGGGGGTGTGCAAGAGGCAGCCACGCATTGATGTTTTCTTTCCCTCTCTTAATCCCTCCCTTTACTTCTCACTAAAAATAAATTAATTAAATATTTAAAAACGAAATAAAGGCCCAATTTCCAAATATAGTCACATTTTGAGGTGCTGGAGGTTAGGGTTTCAATTATGAATTTTGAGGAAACACCAATCAGCCCATAACACTCAGAGAGAAAGATGTTCAGGCTGAGCAGCCTTCAATAAATTCTGTTCTTAACCAGTTTTTTTACTCCAGGCGCCAATATCTTCCCTGTCCATGGTATACATTTATAATAACCCCTGCAGGGACTCGTTAACTCAGGACTTCACAAAGACAATTAACAGTTAGAAAATGATTGAGTTCCTTCAGTTCAATAAGAATTAAATAGACTTTCTGGTTTACATAAGTATATAGTTACCCATGCACATGTAAAAGTGATATGTGATAAAGTTCTAATATAAACACAACATAATAAAAATAGATAAATCTTGAAACATGTGTGACAAAAAAAAAAAAAATAGAATTTCCAGGTTACATAGGTATAGTTAGATATACGTATACTTACATATACACATGTAAAAGTGTTATGTGTTAAAGTTCCAGTATAAATACAACCTAATAAAAATAGATGAGTCTTGAAACTTTTGTGGCTAAGTAAATGGATTCTCTCTGGGTTCTTTTTTTTTTTTTTTTTTTTTTTTCATCATCCAGGTATAGCTTCCAACTCTCACTGTCTGTTTAGGGTCTACACTACAGGCTGGAAATGCACTTTGGGGCATACCATTACTTCAAGCACAAAGTATATATCCACATACCCACTCACAGCTGGGAAGACTAATTTTACCAGGGAATAGCTTATTCCAATAAACAGAAAGCAGGATGCCTGCTGTCAGTTGTGTGTTACCCAGGAAGTGTGCATCTCTGTCTGAGTATCCATCTAAGTACTTTCTCTATTTTTGTTATGCTGTAGGGGTGGGAAGGTTATATAGTTTGGAAGTTCTGGCCTTGGTAACCTCTTGAAAACAGAAAGAAGAA
Organism: Furipterus horrens; assembly: GCF_987537825.1. Classification (NCBI taxonomy): domain Eukaryota; kingdom Metazoa; phylum Chordata; class Mammalia; order Chiroptera; family Furipteridae; genus Furipterus; species Furipterus horrens. The sequence continues at coordinate 47,196,166 of NW_028327178.1, read as the reverse complement.
TTTACATACAAACCTTTCATTACCTTCTAATACCACTGCTGTCCCAACTGAGTGTTGAGGGCTGGTGGTCTGAGTACCCTAATGGGCAGGTTCTGGTGAAATGACCTCACCTGGCCAAATATTAGACTCTTTAACTATTCTAAAACCAAGGAACTGAAAACTGAAGTCCAGGTTTGCTTAGAGACTAGGGCTCCAGCTCTGCCTGATTATCTAAATGTTAAATTGTTTTCAATCCACATATTCTTATTGGCACTAGGTCATCAGATTCTTCAAATGTTATAAGACATGTGTAGTTTTTAAAAAGCCAGTCTTAACCCCCAGATATAATGTCACTCCTGATCTCAAGGGCTTACAGTTGGGGTAAACAACATATGAACATAGTGTACACAACACCTGAGCACGTAAAGAACACCTGTTTGGTGAAGTGAATACTCTAGGATGTTCTTTTCTCATAGAAGGTAAGAACTTAAGTGAATACATTCCTGAAAATGAAGTTCTAAGTCATGTACACCAGAACTTTAGAAAACAAAAGCAAATTATAACATTGCCCAGTATTGAATAAAAAGAGAAGTGAGCAAATACTGCATAGACAGAATAATAAACCTAGTTTAGGAGATAATTCTGCGTACAAGGAAGCAGGGATATGAACCAACAATAAAAGTTGATGAGCAGTAAAGAGAAAAGAGAGAAAGAAAAGAAAAAGACTTTGTAGCTTTCCAAAGTAATTCTTATTTGCTGTAATTATTTCTATAGCTGCTATGTTTCCACTTTGTTGTGATTATTTATAGACAGTCAGAAGAGTCTCTCTTTTTCATATGTAGGTTCCAATTCAAATCTGGCAGCAAGTCATCAAACCTGTGAAAGCAATGCTGTAACTCTGTTAGCATGCAATCTGGCTCCACTTCCCAAAAATCAGTTCCCTTTTTCAAAGAAAAAAATTATTTTTGAAGTTCTTCATTTATAAGGTAAGCAGTGAAAGTGCTTAGCTATTTGACAAAATATATTAGCAGAGTCTCCATGGTGGTTTTCACTTTTGGCCTCTACATGTGTCCAGTCCCATAAGCAGAAAGTCTACCCCAATCATGTTCCTTCTTTACTGAGAAAAAAAATATTTTCTGTGAAATATGATTTTCCAGTCAGCTTCTCACAGTTCACTGGTTCCTGACAACATCAAAGAACTAAAATGGCAAAGTGGGATGCTTTCTGAACATAAAGATGCTGGGTCCTTCTGTCTCTTTCAAGAAATAATGGTGTCAGTGACACCTCTCAGCTAAGATTATCATCATCGCGAACAGCCCCAATGAGATGGAAAAACCCTGGGTTGTTATAGCCTGAACATATATGCCATTTTCAAGCCAGAAATGCATCTAGCATTTGGAGATATTAAGATTTCCTGTTTTTTATAATGGTTACTGCAGCTCTGATATTTGAAGGAAAGGAACAATGAAGTATAAGAAAAACCTGAAAATTAATAATTGCTTGGGAAGAAATGACTGTTGAGATAATAAAGAGCAGCCATAAGGAATGATGCTCTGCAAATATTGTCCCCAAACTGTGTGACTTAGGAATGTCTCAGGTGGTAATATTTTCTTTTATGTGTGTGAACAAAATTGAAGTAATTCAGATCCCAATGAATTGTAGGATGCTTCTTCCATTCCCATTTACACACTGAACCTCTTTCCCCTTATCTTTTGAAGTGGCCATCATGAGCTTGCCCTAGCTCCACAGATCCCGAGAAAAGTCAATGCATGTAACCATGGGAAATGAAAAGAAGCAAAGCTGATTGCTTACAAATGTTTATGAGTGTCATATATGATGATGTACTTCATATTGCTCAGCAGAGGGATCACTAAATGTATTTATGAATTGACATGTGAACTTGTTGTTCCAGCCAAAGGAGTTATTCTAAATGGGGATAGGATATTCATTTATAAAAGCAGATCTGTGCTGGTGTTGTTCTGGAAAAAGTAGGTGATGCTACTAAGTAACAGAAAATCTCTCTTTAAAAAAATTGATGCTTGTAGAAGATCAGTGTTTCTTTATTGGTGATGATTTTGTCCCCCTTAAGGGACATTTGGCAATGTGTAGGAATTTTTTTGGTTGTCACAACTGGGGTGTGAGTATGCTATTGACATCTTGTGGGTAGAGCCCAGGGATGCTGCTAAAAATCCTATAATGCACAGGACAACCCTCTCCCCACTCCCTACCCCACTCAACAAAGAATTAATTAGCTCAAAATGTCAATTAGTGCCCAGAATGAGAAATGCTGTGGTGTATTAAATATGGCCACAAATGTTTTGCCACTTTTTCCATCAGGAGATGAAGTCTATTTTCCAACTTGTGGCAGAGGTAAAATATTCAAATTCCAGAGCTGAGGCCTCCACAGGCCTTTAGGGTTCTGCCCATGCTCCCTAAGACCATCTACCAGGTCATCTCAGGATGCTGCTCTCAGACCATCTTGCCAGGAAGAAGGCCATTACAAAAAATCAATTAGTTAGAAAGACCCAGCTGATTCAGCTGCCCCAACAGCATGCCACCTGACAGCATGGTAAGAAATAATGAACAGCTGTTCTAAGTGATTAAGGTTCAGACTGGTATGCGATGTAGCCACAGACACCTGAAACAACTCAATAAGAGGTAATTTTGGTGTGGATAGTGCTTACTTTTCCCAGTGTTCTCCACATGATGGTCTGACAAGTCTCCATAACAGACCTACCAGAAGTGGTCCTGGAAAGTGCAGCATCTAAACGCATTGACCCTTTTCCTCCAATGATACAACCAACCCAGTGAAATTTTGCAAAGATTTCTGGGGAAGTGAACCTTTACTAGTGAGAGTATTCTAACTACCACTGGGCTCTGCTTTTCCTTCTTACTCTTTGAGTCAGTAGCAATTGAGGTATGTTGAGGGGAAGAGAAGATGATAGGGAAGAAACAGTGTAGGTATGAGAATCCCTGTTAAACTATTATGTGGATTTTTATTTTATTTTATTTTATTTTATTTTAATTTTGCACTCAGCATGTAGTTCTCTAGAAGACTCAGGAGAGAATGTGATTCTACTCACAAGTCCTTGGAGGATGAAGGGGTTGCATTCCTTTGGATGGTTGTTCTCTGTCATCACTCACACACAGGTGTAACCTCAGCCAGAGGCCAAGAGAAAACCAGCCAGAAGCAGCATGAAGCTGCTTGAGGATGAACAGATGCAAAGTCCAGTCCGTCTTCTCTCCCCTGCCGGGCAGAGGGTAACAACCCATGGGAGTCAGTAACACTCGCTCTCCATCTGCTACCTTACTACTCTCCCCTTCTTGCTTCCTGAGCAGTCAAGCTCTCTGAGCCAGTCTACCTGCCCCAAATTATGGAGCACAATAAAACGATATCCAGGGTCCCCCTACCCCAAGGTCCAGGCACTGCTCTCTGCCGGAAAGAAGCAGGGCTTGGTGATGACTGGCTGCCCAGGAATCTGTGGGTAAGGCACTTGCTTCATCATTAACAGGACTATCTTCCAGGGCCAGGAAGTGAAGTATGGGATAAGGAAGCCTCATTCCGTGGAACATCTCGTAATAAACTCATTTTGTGAAACATCTGAAGGAAGAGGGCTTGACGGTGGTCAGTGGTCTGTGGTCTGTGGGAAGCATTGCCCCCCTACCTTCCACTCTGTGCTCCGGGTGTGATGGAGGAGACCAGGCAGCGTAGGTCTTCCCCAGAGAAGACTGAGGAGGGGCCAGGAGAGCATGGAAGGTGGCTCATTGATGTGAGACGGGGACAGACGTGAGCCCACTGAGGCAGCTGGACCATGTCTTTGAGAGAATGAGAGCAACGGGCATACCTGCCCCCAATCCTCATGGTACCTGAATTGCTTTTGGTTTCCTTATGCATCCGGAATTCGCAACCCTGGCTGCACCTTAGAATGGTCTGGAAAATTGTATGTGTATATATATAGCAAATGTCTGGATCCACCCCCAGAGAGTCTGATAAAAATTGTCTGCGAAGGGATCCTGGCACCAGTAGCTCCTAATGTGCAGGTATTTTTTGTTTTGTTTTGTTTGTTTGGGGGCAGAAAACTACCATTCTTTGTGTCTGTGTGCTGAGGCTTTTGTCTTCAGCCCCTGGACAGCTCACCGTGGGTTTTTCTCTACAGCGTTAATAGCAGAAGAAACTCATAGACGTCAGCGCCCTCTGGTGTCAGTCAGGGCACTACACAGTTCCTAAGGAAAACATTTCCTTCTGCCTGTCAGAGCCGTTGAAGAAAAATGAGAAGATACATATACAAAAAATATATATATATGTAAATAACATGCACTCCTCAATGATAACAACTTGAGTATATATTCACAGAATTTTAAATACATTTTGTTTTTTATTTTTTCAATGTTTTATTATGCTGTTACAGTTGTCCCAATTTCTTTTCCCTCTTCTCCCCTCCACCAAGTGACCCCCCAACCTCCAGTTGTCCCCCCCTGCCATAGTCCATGTCTATTGGTTGTGCATATAGTTCTTCTCAACCTCTTCCTGTCTACTCAACTCCCTGCTACTATGCTCCTTAATTGCTGCATCATCTCCCTCCCTTTTCCCACTTCCCCCTCCCCGCTGACCTCCCCCCAATATGTTTCCCATACCTATAATTCTTTTTCCACTCTCTTTGCCTACTTAGTTTGCCTTTGTTTCGATTCCCTAGGTTATGTTGTTGGTTGTTGTGATACAGTTTTCATTTCAATGTTCATAGTTTCGATCCTCCTTCTAAACAAGTCCCTTTAACATTTCATATAACAGTGATTTGGATCTGATGAACTTCAGTTTTACTTAGTCCTGGAAGCACTTTCTCTGTCCTTCTAGTATAAATGACAGCTTTGCTGGACAGAGTAATTGTGGCTGTAGGATTTTGCGTTTCATTACTTTCAATATTTCTTGCCAGTCCCTTCTTGCCTACAGAGTTTCTTTTGAGAAATCAGCTAAGAGTCTAATTGGGACCCCTTTGTACATGATTCTCTTCTTCCTTGCTGCTTTTAAGATTCTCTCTTTATCTTTAATTTTTGACATTTTGATTATAATGTGTCTTGGTGTGGTTCTCCCTGGGTCCAGTTTTTCTGGAACTCTCTGTGCTTCCTGGACCTGTAAGTCTATTTCCTCCCCCAAGTTAGAGAAGTTCTGCTTCATTATTTTTTTACATAATTTTTCAATTTCTAGTTCTTCTTCTTCACCTTCTGGCAACCCTGTAATTCAGATATTCACTCTCTTACAGTTGTCCCAGAGATTTCTGAGCTTCTTCTCATTTTCCTCACTTTTTGTTTTCTCTTTCTGCACTGGTTGACTGTTTGTTCCTTCCCTATGTTCCGACTTGTTGATTTGATCCCTGGTTTTCCTTCCCTCACCACTTGTTTACTATGTGTTTTTGTTCATTTCAGCAGGACTAGCCTTCATCCCTTCCCTGTCTTGATTAAGTCCCACTGTTATTTCTGTAAGCTGTCTTATAACTATAGCTCTGAACTGAGCCTCAGAAAGATTGTCTATCTGTTCATCTGTTAATTTATGTATTTGCTTTCTGGACAGCTGTGTGATTGTTATCTCTATCATTATCCCTGCAATCCTGACAGGTTTGTTTACCTTTCCTCCTTGAGCGGGGCTGTCACACCTCCTACACTATAGGGGGCGGAGCCCCATGCACTCATCACTACTTGGTGACCCTTCTCACCACACTGTGGCGCTTTGTGTGGGGGTGGGGGTCCAAGATGGATTCCTGCCGTTCACTCTCTGCTGAGAGACCAGGAGCCTCCTCCTCCATCCCCATGCCCTCTGGGCCTCACAGTCCAAGGCAATGGGGATCTGCTTTCTCTGGCATTGGAATCGCAAGCTGATGGGTCGTGGCTGCAGCTGGGGGTGCTCACCTGGTGCTTCTTGCCTCCCCTTAAATACGGGTGTCTGTGCTTATCACAGTCCCATTCCTCGTCGCTGCAGCTGCCACCACCAGCACAGCTTGATCTTTCTGCCCTGGCTTTGCCCCTCCTACCCATCTGGACAAGCACCACTTGTTTATACCTTCATACATTGGAATTCCATGTAGCTTTATTTTCTGGAACTTCTGTTATTTCTGGTTTTGTGGTAGTTGTAGTCCTTAGTTGTGGAGTGAAATGGAGCGTGTCAGTCTAGGCCTCCATCTTGGCCAGAAGTCCTGAGTATTTCTTCTTTATATCTTTGTTTGCTGGATTTCATGCAGTTTGATTTTTCTGGAACTTCTGGTTGTTTCTAGTTTTGAGGTAGTTTTATTCCTTCTTAGTTGTGGAGGGAGACGCAGCGTGTCTGTCTACGCCTCCATCTTGGCTGGAAGAACAAATTTTGTGTTTTACAAAAATAAAAGTAAGCTATCTTATTAGCCTTTTACTTCATAGTAGTGCTTGACATTGATAATCTCATTTTATATTCATAGCATTTGTATCAAGTAGGTTTAATAAATATTCCCATTTTATAGATAATGATATTGATGTTATAGAGGTTTGATAATTTCTCTAAGTGGTGGAAAAAGAATCAAACATAAATATTTTATTCTATCTTGCCAGGTGTAAGATACTAAAATCCATTCTTTAGCGTTACCATATTGTTATTTTCTTTTTTTTCTCTTCAATCAAGTTACATGGAAAGATGTTATTTTAACTTTTCTTTTTCAATATTATTTTGTATTAGTTTCAGGTGTATGGCGGTTAGATAAGCATATACTTTCAAAGTGTTCCCTCTGATATTTCCAGTACCCACCTGTCACCATACATAGTTATTGGAATATTATTGACTATATGTCCTCTGTACACTGATACAGATGGGTTCCTAGAACAGTTACTTAGCGGGGGAAACCTGTACTACAAGGGGCCCACCCTCCAGAAGATAATTCTGGTTTTGTGGGGGGGTACCCCCTCACATAATGTACACCCCCGTTACAATTAATGAAAATTGCTTTTGCTGCACATCCTTATAATACTTAGTATTTGACTTCTAACATTTTTGCCAACCAGAAGGATGAAAGATAAAGTAATATTGGCTATTAATTCCAATTTTCCTGATTAATAATAAGGTTGAGTATCTTGTCACTTGTCCCTGATCTTTTGTATTTCTTAATTGGTGGAATTTTTGTTCATGTCTTTAGCCCATCTTTTTAGACAGGAGCTAAACATTCTGAATATTTTTCTTTTGTCTGTTATATATGGGGTAGATTTATTTTTGCAGTATGTGGTTGGTATTATCATTCACTTTTTGATGTCTTAATAAGGTCAGATTTGTAAATCTTTACAGTATGTGTCTTGTATAAGAAATTACTCCCTTCAAACAGATATTTTTCTATATTTTCTTCTCAATATCATATAGTTTCAACTTGCACAATTCAGGTTTTAATTTATGTGGAGATTATTTTGTGTTTGGGAAATGGGTATCCAATTTTATCTTCTGTCAGTTGTCTTCCTACTACTTATTAAACCCCTTACCTTTCTCCACTAATCTGAAAATTTTATCTAGACTGTCTTTAACGTTTTTCAGTGAAGTTTTATAATTTCATCCACATATTGCTTACACATATTTTATTAGATTTAATGCAAAGTATTTTAATTTTACTATTATAAATTTTAATATTAAAATTTTTGTTTTCTGATTGTTGCTTGTATACAGAAATGCAATTAACTTTCATATATTATTTTGTACCTAACAACCTTCCTAAGTTCTTATCAATACCAACCATTTCTGTAAATTATTTATTTATTTATATTATTATTGTTAGCCAAATACAGTTGTCCCAATTTTCCCCTTTTTCCCTCCTCTGCCCAGCTCACCCCCCCATTCCCCACAATCAATCCCCATGGGTTATTTTGAATTTTCCTTGACAATGTTATCACTGAAAATAAGTCTGTATTATACATTTTTTTAGTTGCCTCATTATAGTCATTGGACACCCTTTATAACATGGCATATATGATAAATGTCTTTGTTTTGTAATTAAATGTAATGGAAATTTTTCCAATATGACACTATTAAAGATAATACTTCCTATTGGTTTTTATTTTTTAATGCCCATTATCAGGCTGTGAAACATTTGTAGAACTTTTTATCATGGCAAGAGAAGGTTTTATCTTTTCTGCCTTTTCTCCATGTATTAAGATGGTGAAAAGATTTTCTCCCTTTAAATTGTTAATAAGATAATTTTAATGAATTATTTTTCTAATGTTAAAGTAACCTTGTATTCCTGAGATAAACCCACCAAGATCATGATATATTATTACTAATTATTATTTACACACTGCTCAATTCAGTTTGCTAAGATTTGTTTAGGCTTATCTTTTTCTTGTCATTAGGTTTTGGTGTCAAGATTATACTACCTTTTATTCTCTGGAAGAGTTTGTGTAAACTTGGAATGAATGTTCCTTAAATTTGCATGTAATGTCAAATGTACCGAAGGTTTCTTTTTAAGAAGATTCCTTTCTACTGATTTCATTTCATTAGTGATAATGAGAATATTCATATTTTCTATTTCTTCTAGAATCAGCATGGTAAGTTGTATTTTTTTAAGCTAATCAACTCATCTAAATTTTCAAATTAATAGGCTCAACATTGATCATAGTTCATTCTTACCTATTAAATCTCTGAAGTATCTATGGCTGAGTCCTTCTTTCATTGTTTCTTGTTCTTTTTTTTTCTCCTTGTTTGACTACTTCAGAGGCTTGTCTGTTTTAGTCATCTATTTCAAATAACTCATTTTTGGCTTTAATTCTCTCTTTTATATTTGTTTTCTATTTCATTAATGGTGGCTTTTATTTTTATGCTTACCTTTTTTTGTTCTACTTCCTTTGGGATTAACTTGCTGGAGATTTTGTGTTTGTTTTTCTTATGTTGAATGCTTAGTGCCTTAATTTTGACCCTCTTCCTTTTATTTTTCTTCTGTAGATAATAAATGTTTAGACCCTTTTCTTTTTGAATTAAAGCATTAAAGGTTATAAATTTCCCTGTTAATACCATAGCTTTTCACCATTTTGACACAGTATTTTTTGTTTCTCCTTTGACCCATGAGTTACTTAGATGTTTTAAAACTTTCCAAACATGGAATTCTTTTAGTTTTGGTTTTATTTTGAACTTAGTTGCATTTTAGTCAGACTATATGTGTTATGTGATAGCAGTCCTTTGTTTCTGTTGAGGTAGATTTATGACCTCCGGGTGATCAATTTTTGAAAATGCTCCCATGTGTTTGAAAAAAGGTACATTCTTTAATTGCTTCATGAAATGTCATATGTATCTAACCTTGTTCATTATGCATGTTAAACCTTATATATATTATTCAGTTCTGTTTGCTTAAACTATTAATTTCTGAGAAGAATGTGTTCAAATCTATATGTATGTGTTTTCACACTATAGTTTTATTTATAAAAAATTAAGTTATACTGGTACAGTTTGACATTTTATATCTTCCTGATGAATGGAACTTCTTAATTGGTTTGAAGTGAACCTTTACCACTATTAATGTTTTTTGCTTGAAGTCTTTTATATTCACTAGCTATGTCAACTCTATTCTTGCATATTTAATTAAAATTTATAATTTTGGTTATAAATACCTGGTATATATTTTCTTATTCCCTGTCAGTCTTTGCATTTTTATGTCTTTGTTCTAAACAATGTATGGCCAGAATTTTAAAAATCTACATATGTGCATTTTTTTAAAAAGTATTTCTTTTAGTGAAGGTTTTGGCTAGTTAAGGTGGGAAACCATTAGTTTCTACTTACTTCATTTTTTATTTTGTCTTTATTCTTGAAAATTGTTCTCTCTGTGTATTGAATCCCAGATGGTCAGTTCTCACCACTCCAAATTCATTGTTTCACTATCTTCTTGCTTCCATTGTTGTGCTTGAGAAGTCAGAATTAATCTAATAGCCAGTACTTTGTAAGTCTTAGTTTTATAATTTTTCTCTGAATTTTAAAAAATCTTTTTTTGGTATTCTAAAGTTTCAATATTATGTCTAGATGTTTGTTTTGTTTTTTAACTACAGTATCTTGTTTTTCACTAGATTTCCTGGACCTGATATTCTCTCCCCCCGAAACTGACAAATATAACTGAGAGTTGCTGAGTTACACAGGTTTCTGAATCAGCATTTAAAAAATTGGAATTAAGCCTACATAATGCAAACTTGCTTTGACACAGCTGCCATTTTCGATTTGAGTGTCAGAATTTGGTAGAGAAGAAGCTGCACACACTATAACGTTGTTTAGCAGGGCTCTCCTGATGGCACTTATGTCACTGCTCCTGGGGCAACAGCCCCTGCCAGTTCATATCAAAACAACACACTTAGCACACAGGGAAAATGACCCTTGGGCTCTCCAGGCTTATTTCTTTTATCCCCACTCCCCCACCCCCCCGACTTTCTCCTCGTGCTAGCTGACAACATTCTATCTAGCTCTAAAGTTCAAATTCCAAAGGAGTACAAACCATTAGGAATTGAAAGGGGTTCTTGTCCAAGACTCTTAGGCCCTTCAAAATCAGAAATTTCTGAGACACGAAAAAAGAAAAAGGATGTGACTTTTCAATAAGAAATAGTCTGGTTTGGAATGTTCTTTAGGTGCTAGAATAAGTAATCCATTTGATGTCCTCAAAATAAGATGTGCCCTTCTGTTTTCACTCCTTCCAGGCATGAATTATTAAAGACTCTTACTGTTCCTCTGTAATTCTGTATATAATGGAGAATTCATCTTGAAAAAAAAAAAAACCTGAAAGTAGCAAAAATTAACATATCTCAAGCTTGTTATTCCTGCCAGGAGTAAAATAATTTTTTGTACTTCTGAACAAAAACGTTTTTCACCATTTTACTTTTATCTTGTGCACAAGGTAATTACCCTTCAGAGGCACCTATAGGGAGAGGCTATGAGAATGTCTGATGATTTTTAATGCCTTTGCCTCTACATTTTCTTTCTGACATTCTACTAAGTAGAGCACATCTGCCATGAAACATCAGCAGAGGATGACTTCATTAAATATTAAATTGTTTTCTGTCTTAGCAAGTGTATGTCCTACACAAAATCTTCCATCAGGGAATGTGTACAGGAGGGCAACCAAACTCTTTATGAACCACACAGACTGCTCCTTGCAAAAGGCAGCCCATTGATGTGCTGCTGGTTCCTTATGAGCAGTTAGCCACCTGCAGCTTTTCCACTTCAGACAATATCTATGAGAGGATTTATAAATAATTGTTTTAATGGAAGCTTGACACACTAAATCTGTGGATTAGAAATAATCTTCAAGATTTTTAAGACTCATTTGTTCAATAAACAATAATAATTCAAAATGAGAGAAAAATAGGACATATAAGCTTTACGTTGCATTTTCCAAAATCTGTTCCTTTGCTCTTATATATGTAGTAGAAATGTAGGTTTTTTACCTTATTTTATATTCACTTTGGAATATTTCCCTTTTATATTTTAAAAAACCTCAGGGACTGTTGGTTTTCCTGTTAGTGCCATCTGCTGGTCTAGATATTCTGACTGGCGTCTAGTTTGTAAGCTTCAATACACTGAAGAAAGCAGAACAGATTTTAAAAGCAATAAAAAATCTTCACTCAGAAATTCTGTTTAAACATTTTTATTTCATATGCAGCTGATATTTGTCATATTTGAATTCACAGATCCTTTTACCCCCAAAGCTGTAATTACCATGCCTTTAAGTCCTTCATATATATATTCATATCTATATAATTTTACTTTCTATTCTTGTTATTATAATATATTAAGCTGATAGTTTGACTTTTCTGTTTCCCATGATAGTTAAGGAATTGTGGAATGTTAACATTTATGTTTAATTACATAATCTCTAAGACACATACTTCAAATATGCAAGATTAAAAAATTCATTATTTGAACATTTTATGTGTGGTTTAAATGAACTCTTGCCAACCTCAGAAAATAACATTTACATTTATTTCAAATATTTTAAATGGGTGGATTTAGAACTAGTGAGTCTTTTCTTACAAGTATCTAGTTATATAGATATTTATATCTAGTATAAATACATTAATCAAATCTAGTTATCAGCAATTTTTTCTTTTGGTTTTTTGTAGTCTATGATTAATGCCTTCTGATAGTGCAAAAGTTCATTAGTTTTATTTACTGTATTGTTTCAAATAGATTTCTACTCATGACTTGTAATCCAGATGGCTTTCCAACAAAGGGGCATCTCTCCACCTTTATATGTGTACCTGGTGATGCCCAGTGGTTTGTTTACTGTGCTTTGGCATGCTCACCATCTCAGTGGTTAGCAAGCATGGGAACACTTCCTTGCTTTTCTCTTCTCAATGATGAGATATAATTTAGGTTGATTCAACCCTTCACAAATTGCCATCTGCCAGCTTTGCTTTCTCTACTTCCTCATCTTCTTCCTTCACTGCCTTTGGTTGAACTGGCAGAAGTTCAGGTATTGGCTTAGAGCAAAGTCTCTCCATCAAATACTGAAGATCTCATTTAGTAACACCTCACTCATGAATTACATTCTTTTCAATCTCAACTATAGCACTATTTTCATGTGACTTTTAATTGTCCCATGTGACAGGAAATACAGCTGCAGCACATATTGATATCTCTGGTTCCTGGGACTGAACTGAGAAGAGCTTTGGCATATCTTTTGTATCTTACAAATAATCTGTCTTTGTTGGTATTCTGTGGTCTTGCTTTATGCTTCTGGGAGGAATATATATGAGTAATTCACAGAGATAGTACCCAGATTCCTGCTGCTTCTTGTGCCTGGAGCACAGACGAATTTTACTGAAGATTTCTGTCCCAAAGAAACTGTCATTATATTCTTTATAAAGATCTAAACAAATCCTTTTATAGCCATAGAATAAAGAAAAAGTCATGTGATGTTAATGAAAAAGTAGACAAGCATCATTTAATTAATAAGAACATTAAAGCATGATGAAAATCTCTATGTATACAGAGTAAAATGAAGCATGAAAAACTTAATGCTTTTAGAAGTGCTTTCCCTAAACCAAGATTTCTTGACCTCAATGCTATTAACATTTGAGCCAAATAATTCTTTGTTGGGAGGAATGTATGGTGCACAGTATGGGATGTTCAGCATTATCCTTGGCTCCTATTCACTAATGCCAGCACTGCTTCTATGTTGTGACAACCAAGAAAATCTCTAGACATTGCCATGTATCCATTGAGAACCACAGTCATTATATATGAACATTAATTTGAGAAGAACACTAAAATGTGAGCCACTAGCCAGAAGGCCAGATGGTTTTAAATGGCTTGCAAATGACCTCCATATAAGGGAAATGTCAAAGTAATTCAAACATGACACAAAAACATGTAACTTAAAACTAGAGAGGAATATGAAAATATTTCTTCTAGCAATGGAGAGCTAGGATATAGCTCATGATCATGGACTCTGGGCATTCTTCAAGCCACACTTGGGGCCTGAATGCAGGGCTCGTATCAAATATTTTCACTGAAATGATCCCAAGTATGTATTTCTATTCTTTTTTATTTAAACTTTATTGTATTTCTCCCATTACCATTAATCTCCTTATACCCGCCTTATCCCCTACCAATTACCACAATGTTTTCCTGTCCATGAATCTTTTTTAATTTTTATTGTATTAATTATATTGTTACAATACTTCCAATATTTTCCCCCTTGCTCCCCTCCATCCAGCACCACCCCTCCCCAAACAACCCCCCACCCCCAGTTCATGCCCATGGGTCGTACATACAAGCTCTCTGGCTTCACTCTTTCTTATATTATTCTTTTTTAAAAAAATAATTAATTAATTTTTTAAACAATAAAAAAGAACAATCCCTCCCTCTCAGACTTAAGACCTTTTATAATCTTATAAAGGACAATGGGCGAAAGTCTTGAGCTCTTCTAGCTGCTTCAGGCTGGACATGGTCATCATCCTACCTACCCTTGGATCCAGAAATCCCTAAAAAGAGTGGGTGTGTGGAGGGGAGGGTGGCCTTCCCACATAGGGAAGGAACTTGCAGACTCCAGGTCAGTTGGCTGTCCCCGGACAATGGTTTGCTTGGTTTAACAGGCTGGCATTCTTATTGTATTCTCAGGGCAACAGATTTGGCAACAGGGTTAAAAGACATTATTCAATCCATAACCACTAGATGACAAAAGGCAAGTATTAATTTTTCAACGTCCCACATTAGGAAAAAAAAGGGCTTCTGTGGAGGAAGGTGTGTCTGGCACATCTCACCTGTCCAAAACCCTTTTACCCATTATACTTAGTTTGGGCTAAGGAAAATATTTTAGGTTTCACCCCTCTCAGACTTCTGGACCCTTTCTGTCCAAGCCATTAGGATAGAAAAGAAGAACCAGTTTTAAAGTGAAGCTCACAGACCACCCCATACTTCACCAACCCAGCCACTTATTTCAGCCAAACCATTGAGTCTCAGGAGGCCATGATGCAGACAGGATTAAGTGAGGCCTATACATACAGACAATCACTCGGGTAATAAGATCATAGGCTTATGCCCTTTGAAAACAGAAAACATGTTAATTTATGCTACATAACCTACAAACAAGTCTCTAAATCTGTAAGACTGGCTTATTGGAAAGACATTCAGTTGCAAGGCATTTGACATTCTTCTTGCCTGTAAATTAAACATCTTTGATAATACCACAGACATAGTTCAACTTTCAAATGAAAACATATTTTAAATAAAAAGAAACTTTAAAGATGGTTAGCTGCACTACTTTATAGTCTACAACTGAGCATTGTGATTTTCCTTGAATCACGATTTTTCCCCTTAAAGATTACCCTCTTTGTCATTAAAAGGACAGCATTCAGTCCATTTTTAATTTATCCTGTTTATTTGCATAAACACAACAAGAGCAGCAAATGATCACTTATGATCTTTAGTTCTGCTTTGCTGGAACTTACACAAGGAACATTTGGGGTGACGTTCAGTCTGCCCTTCAGGGTGCAGAAGCTGAGCCACATACCTGCCATTCAGCTTTGACTGTACACACCTGTCTTTTCCAAGTCCTTCTGGTTTTCCACTGTGTCTTAAGGTCCCTTCTAGCCATATTTCAGGAAAAAAACATTCATTCCTTCCCTGGAAAGATTGCTGTGGACTGCACAACCAACCACGGTACCAGGCCTTTTATCTCGTGGGCTTTTATTACCTTCAAAAGTCATTCCCAGTTCCTCAGGGTTTTCTGGTAACAACCAGAGCCCAAGCATGTCTCCTTTAAGCATGACATTCCAGTCAAAGTCGTGGTCAAAAAAAAACCTTTATTAACAACTGGTCTTATTAGTTTTATGCAAAGAAACTTATGTCATTACTTACTTCTTTAGAATGCCAAACTCTGGAGGGATCAGATAGGGGGAAAAATATAGTGTGAAGGAAAATCCCTGACTTTCTAATATTCACTGAACTGGCATTTCCATTCTTTATATTTTCATTTTTCCCCCACTAAAAATTTTTTGTTTGTTTTTCCATTACAGTTGTCTTACTTGTTTTTCCTTCTTGCTTCCCTGCACCCTGTTCCCTCCTTCTCCTACATTCAGTCCCCACTCAGTTGTCATGTCTGTGGGTCATTTATACATGTTATTTGACTAGACCCTTCCCCTTTTCACCCCCTTCTCTCTCTCTGGCCTTCCCCCTTGTTACTGTTAGTCTGCTCCTTGTTTATATACCTCTGGTTCAATTTTTCTCGTTTGTTTGTGTTGTTCATTAGTTTCCTGTAATAGGTGATAGCATAAGATATTTTTCTTTCATTGCCTGGCTTTTTTAGCTAAGCATAATTCTCTATAGTTCCATCCATGTTGTTGCAAATGGTAGAAGTTCCTTCTTTCTTTCTGCTACATACTACTCCATTGTGTAAATGTACCACAATTTTTTGATCCACTCATCTACAGATGGGCACTTAGGTTGTTTCCAGCACTTGGTTATTGTAAATAGTGCTGTCCTCTCTGTTTCTCCCTGTTTCTTCATCTTCTTAAAGCAGACCCTTTAGCATCTCTTGCAATGCTGGTTTGGTGGAGATGTATTCTTTTATCCTTCTTTTGTCTTGGAAACTCCTTATTTCACCTTCCATTTCAAATGAGAGCCTTGCTAGGTAGAATATTCTTGGTTGTAGGCCTTTGTTTTTCATTGCTTGAAATATTTTTTGCCATTTCCTTCTGGATTGTAGTGTTTCTGCTGAGAAATCTGATGATAGTCTTATTGGAGCTCCCTTGTATGTTATTAGTTGTTTCTCTCTTGCTGCTTTTAGGATTCTCTTTGTCTTTCAATGTTACCATTTTAATTATGATGTGTCTTAAAGTGGGCCTTTTGGGGTTCCTCCCCTCTGTGCTTCCTGGACTTGCGTGACTCTTTCTCTCCTCATGTTAGGGAAGCTTTCTGTCATTAGTTTTTCAAGGAGGTTTTCTAGCCCTTTCTCCTCTTCTTCTCCTTCTGGAATTTCTATGATATGGATATTATTATGTTTCATGTTGTCCTGCAGCTGTCTAACACCTCTTCATTCTTGTTCAGTCTTTTTTCATTTTGTTGCGCTGTCTGGGATTTTTTTCTACATTGTCCTCCAGGTCGCTGATCTGATCTTCTGCTTCCTTTAGCCTGCTTTTAATTTCTTCTATTGTGTTCTTCAATTCAGAGATTGTATTCTTTATTTTCTGTCTCTTATTGATAGCTGCTATGTCCTTTTTTCATGCTGGTGTAATTCTCAGTAAGTTCCTTGTAGAGTCCCTGGAGTTCTTTATACTTTTCTTTGAGTTTACTGATCTCATTGAGCTTCCCTATAATCCATCTTTTGAATTCCATGTCTGATAGTTTGCTTTCCTCTATTTCATTTAGCACTCTTTCCGGGAATTCGTCCTTTCCTTTTGATGGGGGATTGTTTCTGTCTCCCCATTTATGTGACTCTTCTTGTTTGTTGCTGCTTTTTAGATTGATCTGCAGTCTGGGATCTACCCCTGGTGGTGTCAGATCACGTACCAGTCTGGGCCTAAGCAACCTGTTGGGGACTACCAGAGATTTCCTGTCTTTGTCTGTCTCCTTTAGTTGTTAATCTATTCAATTTGTGATCAGCCATCATGCTTAAGGACTGAAGGTGGTTCAGCTTAATTCCTTCAGACAGAGCTTTTGCTTCCCCTCAGGCTGACACCATTTGGAGGGGAATAGTCTGCCTGCAGTATGTGGAATGAGTCAGCACTGGTACCCGGTCAGCTGCTCCCCCAGTTCTCCCCTTGAAGGCACCACCCCAAATTCTCCTTAAGCATTCCTAGTCCTCTATGCCCTCCCTCTGCTTGAGCCCAGAGTAAGTGGGTGCCAAAATATTTTCCTACGTGATCCACTTGAGAGCTCTTTTTCTCCAGCTGTTTCTCTCAGGCTAGCAAGAAACCCTGTGGTTTTTCGCTTTTCACTGCTGGATACTATTTTACTTTTCTCTTTCTTGCTGTAGGCTGAGAAGCTCAGCTGGGGTTTTAGACCCTGCCCTACTCAGGGGGAACTCCCGGCTGCTGAGCTGTTTGTCAATCCCTTCAGCTGCCACCCATGGGAGCCCAGCCAGACCTTTCATGTTTCCGCACTTCATACCAGTCACGTGGTGATGAAGTGGCCTTTTCTGTTTCTCCGTGATTATAGGACTTCTCTCCAGCTAGTGTTTAGTTGGTTTTTCCAGATTATTTCTCCACAATTAGGCTGTAAGTCCAGACTGGTCCTGGGAGGAGGTTATTGTAGCTTTCACTTATTCATCCACCATTTTGGATCTCCCCCTTAATGCAAAATTTGATGCAAATTTATTACTCTACTTGCTCAGTCATTTTGAATACAACAGCTACACTGTACTCATGCTCACTCAATGGTGTATACCATTTCCACTGACTAGTACAGTGAAGTCTCCATTTTTCATGTATGTGCATTCCAGTCACTCTCCTTTGCTCCCAGGTTACATCAATATCAAGCAAAACATTCTCATATTAATAATGTCTGGACTTTTTATGGACAGACCTCATAAATCTTCATATAAATTCAATACATTCCAGGAGAACTATGAAACATAAAATGCCTCCTACAAGTGCAAGGCATTTTCTCACTAAAGGTGTGGGAGGGCTGGGAAACTGAGAGAAACCCCTCCAAGGTATTTGAAGCCCTCAGAGTGTGAGACAGTGCTGGGTGTCAGGGCAAAAGAACTCTCCAGAGGTAAAGAAAGTGTGTGGAAGGGGCAAGGACAGAGAACACAACATCCTCAAGGATCTAGAGCAGCTAATAGTTGGGAAAGAAAGCAGAGAAAAGTCTCTTGCAATCCAGAAAGCTGGTGGTTCTACTGTCAAGTAAAAGAGATCTCAGGATCTCACCAGAGCTTGTATTCCAGGCCCTCCAGAATAACAAGTCAGATGCTGCTTTAAAGCATTTGAATGGTGTTGAAATGAGTCAAACTAAAGCTGCCACAGAGTTCAGACCCAGCTCAACTCCAGATCAGACTGAACCAGCTCCCTCCCCTCACTCTAGCAGCCCAATTCAAGTTAGGAACATGCCTTTTAAGGAGAAAATGACATTTACTTCCATCCCAACCATTCTTCTCTTTAAAAGTAATAAAATAAAAGTCAATATTATAAGATATACAAAGAGGGTAAAAATGTGATGTATAGTCAAAAATAGGAAAAAGTCAATAGAAGCCCACCCAGGTTGCCCAGTTATTGGAATAGCCAGATAGGGGCTTTATAATAACTGATAAAAGTGCAAAGATAAAGACATAAATCACTGCACAAAAATACTGAACTCTGTTTCTCACAGGGTTAGCTGTTCTTCAACTTCATATCTGCACTACATTTGAACAAATAAGAAAATATATTATAGATGATGAAAGTCATGTTTCTCACTGTCAGAAAAAAATGTTACAAATTAAGAAAGAAAGAATGCAGAACCAAACACTGAGATGTTTGTTTGGGATTAGAGACACAAGTATGATGAGTGTGTGTGTGTGTGTGTGTGTGTGTGTGTGTGTGTGTGTTAGTGTGTATTTGACAGATAGGTGGGGAAATTAACAGAGAGAGGTGTGTGTGCTGGGGTAAGCATACACACATCTATTTCCAAACTGTACCCACTGAGGGACTGGAAACAATGACACCACAACAGCAATGAGACTCTCAGGGCCAGAGCTTGGTTGCTCAATTCTATTCTCTGATAAAAGAAATCAGGGCTCCTTGCAAAACAGACTGACTCTAGAGGTAGGGAAGGGAAATACCAGATAAACTGGAGAAACTTATGGAAAAAATACTCAAAAGAGGATGTGGAAATGTTAAAAGGCATAGGCACCAATGTGAAAAAAGATCCTGATGGTCAAAGCTAGAACAGCTAGAGCAAAAAAACGTATTAGATTATAACCCATAGAACAAACAAAATATTCATAAGTCCATACTGACTTAATAAATAATTGAATAAATAAGTGGGGGAGAAGAGACAGCTCTTTCTTACAGAATTTCAATTAATAAAGGTAGAGAAAAGAGAGAAAAAGAAAATTATTCTTATAACACCACAGTTAGAATTGTTACAGGCAAGATCCACCAATGGTTTCTAAAATTAGTGCATAAGTGTTTGAGGAGAAATAGGATATTTGCATAATCTCGGTGTTTTTCCCCAAGGAATTTATTAACTACAATACAAAGAGAAAAACAATAACTTCCCAGTGGAGAAACCCAAAAGACACCACCCATACCAAGTAAACAAGGTTAAGATCACCAGCAATATTAGACAAATCTACATTATATATCCCTTGTTATAACATATGGAGAAAGCTCATCACTTCTGTAGTGTTTGCTAAAAATGCATAACCTCAATCTAATGAGAAAAAAATATGACAAACCCAAATTGAGGGACTAGCTACAAAACCCCATCATCTTCAAAAGTGCTAAGGTCTTAAAAGACAAGGAAAGGCTGAGGAACTGTCTTGGATTGGGGAGACTAAGGTGACATGACAAATAAATAAATAAATAAAAGATTCCTGGAAAAATCTGGCAATATCCAAACAAAGTCTGTCGTTAACAGTAATGAGACAATGTTGGTGTCTTAGTTTTGATTATACAATGGTTATGCAAGATGTGAACATTAGAGTAAGCAGGGTGAAGTGTTTGCAGGTTCTCTCTGTATTGCTCTTTGAAGTTTTCTGTAAATCTAAAGTGATTTAAAAATAAAATTAAAAAGAAATAAAGATGCCAAAGAACCTAGTGGAAATGGTTAACAGTATGCCTAAAGAGAAGGAGGATTTCCACAAAGACATGTAAACTATTATAAAGGAACCAAATGGAAATGCCAGAACCAAAAGAACATTCCTGGGTCTTACACAGCAGAAATCCTGATTTAATTATTCAGAGATTCAGAGGCAGGGCTCAAGCTGCTGGAGATGTGTGTGTGTGTGTGTGTGTGTGTGTGTGTGTGTGTGTGTGTGTGTGTGTGTGATTTCCCAGGTAATTCTAATTATTGTATATGACTATGGCCATGGCTGGGAACTACTAGGCTAGCCTAATCAAATTAGTATTAAAATGTAAAGTAACTATACAGAGTATGTCAGGGGTTCCTAAAGCCACCACATGTTTGGAGAGTCACCAGAAGGACACAGGAGAACCAGCACATAGTTTTACTCGGGGCTGAAATGACTTGCAGTGAAGATTTACAGCCAGATCATAAGAGAAAAGGATGCCAAGTCAGGAAGAACTCCTGTGCAGGCTTCCATCCTCTCTCCCTCCAATGAGGGGCACGTTTAAACATGCTCCTTTCTCCAGTGGCAAGTGTGTGATGTTTCTGCCCAGGAAGGTCAGAAAATGCAAAGCGCTCATTAGAAAAGCCTAAGGTTTTTATTGGGAGATGGTCACATAGGTACCCTCTGATTAATATAAATGAAATTCCAGACTCTCATAAGGAAAACAGGTGATCCACACCATTGTCAGGAACTGTTTACCAGGCGAGTTCCCAGATACAAGCCAAGGGCCAATGGACAAGCAAGCCTTTCTAAGGGGTGCAGCCTCAGGCCTGCTCTGGTGACTCTTCTGGGCACATGGAGTAAGCCCTTGCCATGGCTCATGTTTCACTGAGCACTATGAGAGGGCCATCACTGTGTCAGATCTTTTACAGACACCATCTCATGGAATCCTCATGACGCCTCACCAGCTGAGTTGTCTTCATTTTCGTCGTCGTCGTCGGCAGCCGTCCGTCTCGAGAGACGATGGTGTAGCTTCTTCAGAGTCTATCTGCACCGCCAAGAATGGCTGTGCAGTCCGACTCGGGAGTGACATGGTATCTGTCTCCTCCCGTGTTGAATCGACATCTTGCGATGACGCTGAAGCTACAGAGCCTGGGCAGGGTAATATGGAGGGTCTGCTGTTGCCCATGCAGCAGACCCCCCCTCTCTTCGCAGCTGAAGGGTCCAAGGGAAAGACGGAGTCGATACAGCTTGGGTTCAGGTGCGCCGCAGGAGTTGCCGGTGTTGACTACAACGTCAAACCGCCTTAGGGACTCCGGCTCCGGATTTTCTGTCGGGGTTTACTCCCTTAGCCTTTCCCCTGAAGAGGTATGCCGCAAGGCAGCGGAGGTTTTTTGGAGTCAGAGTTTTCCTTCTCTGATGTGCCCTGACTGGAAGATCGAACCAGCGACACTTAGCTCGCAGGCCGACGCTCAATCCACTGAGCTAAACCAGCCAGGGCAACGTCTTCATTTTACAACTGAGAGAACTTGATACGTAGAGGATTTTTAGCCCAAGAGATAATTTACCCCAATATAATGCAGCCAGTAAATAGTTAACTGTCATCCAAACCCCTCCTAGTACAGTTCTGACATATTCTGTTCTAAAACTTTTTTTCCCATCGAAATTAAAAATAAATAATCTCTCTCTCTCTCTCCCACAGAACATTTTTAAGGATAAATGATAATGCCTCTAAAAGTACCTAGAAAGGAATTATATAAATTCTATGTTTTCCCATTGTTATCACCAATGTAGGTAATTTTAACACAAAGAAAGGTCTTGAGTATACCAATAAATGTGGCATTTGAAAAATCACATTTGATTAAGAGGGTTCCTCAATCTCTTTCCACATTACAATAATACATGAAACAATCACTTCCCCAAATTCTTGTCAATTGGCCTATTTGCCTTTCTTTTATTTTACTTATTTTTTTAAAAGACAGGTAGGCTTTTGCCTTCCATATATTTCTTATTCCTTCCCTTTTTTGCTCCTCCTATCCTTGGACCATGTGAAGTTTTTTGTAAGTGGTCACACTAGGCACAATTGAAGCTGCTGACACCTCATCAACCTATCACAAAACATGTGCCTCCACAAAACATGTGTTCCTCTCTGGAAGTTCTAGTTCAATAAACATTAACTTTTATTTTATTACCAACACTCCTACATGCATTTCAGCAACTGGACACCAAAAGGTGAAAGAGAAGGCCCCTCTGCTATGTTCAGGGACAAAGCCTCCTTGAACTGTGCCCTAAAGGGCACCATGGACTTCACTGGGAGCCCAAGGACAGCTGGGGGACTGCATGTGTGAATTGCAAAGAGGAGTGGCTCCTGTCATTCCTTTCCTGGTGGATGGTCTCTCTCAGCACAGGCATTGCCTGTTGCAAAGTTTATGCTACCTGAAGCAAAAATGCTGATCTAGAACTTTAAATAAAACATAGACTTAATGAAATAAAGTATTAAGTTTCTAGAACAGGACTCAGCAAAGTTTATGTAAAGAACCCAATAGTAAATATTTTAGAATTTTCAGGCTCTGTGGTGTCTGTCTCAATGACTCAGTTCAGCCTTGCAGTGCACAGGAGCCTTAGGCAGTGTATGAACAAATCGGAATGGCTGTGTGCCAATAACATTTATTTATAAAAACAGGACACAGGTTGGGTTTGGTTTGCAGGCTATAGTTTAGCAACCTCTTGCTCTAAAACATTAGCAGAATTTGCTATATGTGTATTTCCCTCTAATTTAAGAAACCCAGGAAACTTGAACTATTTTATTAATTATATACCTTATTATTCCTACCTAGAGCCAAAGTATAGCCCCCATATTCTAATCTTAGATTTTGCAGATGTGAGGTGCATTTTTATTTAACTTTCTTCATAATAGTTACCAGTACTAACCATTCTTAAATATAGACATGCAGATGGAGCTTGTGTGTGTTAATCAATAGCACACGAGCCATCTTAGTTGGCACACTGCCCCAATCTATATGAAGAACAGGATCTCACTGATTTTGCAAAATATACTAAAGTTCTATGACAAAATAATTATATCCAGATGCCTGTTCATGATAATAAAAAAGCGAGGTTGTAGAATCCATAGCAGTCAGATGGTCCTGCCACACAGATATTCCTGGGAAACCAAAATTTACAACTGAAACATTTTAATTTTTAATTTTTTTACAACTGAAATCTAAACAAGGCTTCAAGTTCACAGTAGCTTGTTTTCTAAATGCACTCTGGATTTCAAAATGTAGCTCAGCTTATCCAGTGATGGATTTGCACAAAATAACTATGAATACCAAAGAACATTATTTGAATTTTACTGATAGGTATCCTGACCATTCTGCCTTTGCATTGAAAAGGATGGCGAACTGTGTCTAACAGTAATTACAACCAGTAGATGGCATCTAATAGCTAGAGGAATATTTTAGACCTATTTTTAACATCAGAATTGCTGACTTATGAGGGTTTACCCTCTGATGTTATTTATATTGGATCCTTTAAATGTTTAGCCCTACTCATCACAGTTGAATTTTTAAATTCCCATTTAATGAATTCATATTAAGGGTTAAGAAGACCAAAAATAAATAAATTTTAAAAACTCCCCCAGTTTGAACATGATTCTACTGCACTTCCACATAACACGCAGGCTAAACGTTCTGAATTTTTAAAATGGACATATTTAAACACATTAAACACTGGCACAGGCATTTCAAATAGAATTAGATCTTTATGATTGAACAAAGCCAAGTTGCTAATTACTGGATCAGGACCAAGAGATAAAATAAATGTAATGCCAAACATCCTCTAATTTGGATAAATATCATGGGAATCAACTGAGTTTAAAAGTTTCACAAATAATTAAATTACTGACTAGGACAAACCAGAAGGAGAAAACCAATAAAATGAATTCTGTTCCTTAAAGCTCAATTTGCTTATTAGCTAAATACATTCAGCTATCTGAAATTGCAACAAACTAAAGTCGTTAAAAACCCATCCATTTTCTTATGCAACCTCAACAGAACATCGATGGATTTTTACCACACACACACAATAATACTTTTTTTAAGGGAGATAGAATTTACAAGCCTTGACTTTCTTTTCTCTGCAGTGCTTATCAAAGTGAATACCCTAGATTATACATAATTTTCCAAAGAATAAATGGAATGTTTTTATATATTTTCTAGGTTGTGATCTACATATTTCAGTGTTTGAGTTGAGGTTGATTGCAGAAATAAAATAGCATTCTTGGAAATGTGAAAAGCAGGGGTCTGTGGGGGAAGAGAATAAGGTCATCAGAGACTTGTTTCTGACTTTAAACACGAGCGATAAAAACAGCCAAATCCCATATCATGGTGCAGTAAAGGTTACATCAGCACTTCATACAATATTTATAGTGTAAAAGAAAGAAGCCCTATAGTCCAACTCTAATATGACACTAATCTTCCTGCTCTCTTTATCCCTTATCCTACCCTCCCACTATATTCCTACCACTCCCCTCAGCTAAATGTGTGCCCTGGAGCCATTCTGATAGTGGAGATAACAGTAGAAAATAGACAAAACGAGAAATCCAGACTGGGGAACATACTGGATCCTAGAAGAGTGAACCTAAGGAGGAAGTCCAACCATCCCAGTTTGCCTCAGACTGAATGTTTTCCAGGATATAGTCCTATACAAATCTAGACAAGTTGGTGAATCCATTTTAAAGAGGCATATGGCTTTAAAAAACCTCATTAAAAATATTTATTATATTCTATCATATAAAAAATGATTATGGGCCAGGTATAGCATTGGGCTTTGCTACTTAAAGCCTGTTGCTACTGAGACAAAGATCAGAGTTTCATTTTCACAAGAGCCAGAGAACTCTTCTACGATCCCAGACTTCATCTTTAATCTCAGCCATCTAGGCTCATAGGTTTAGGGAGGGTGGGACAGGGCTTTAGAGAGCTAATAATTCCAGAAACTCAGTACTATTTGGAACAATATCTCAAAGCATAGATCTTACTGGCCCTCTTTTTCTGTCATATTGCCCATTCTGTAATTCTCAAAAGAATAAATCAAAACAGCTGAAAAGGAGTTCTGTCATAATGATTCAATCAACGTGATTATCATTCTTCTGCACAAGCTGCTCTGTATAGCTTGAGGATTGTCAGGTGGGATTTGAAGCTGCCTGTGACGTCTACACTCATTCCATGAAAAGCTCTCTCCATGACTCCGGGTAAACAAGTAATTTACAGTTACTGAAATGCGGTGCAGGGCTGTATGATCACCTTTATTCCAACCTTCTAGACAACGGCAACATGATTAGCAATTGAATAGCCAAAGGTATTGAAAGAGTTCCTTGATTATGGTACACTGAAAAGTCGAAATCAGCATTGTTCTATTTAGTATCAATAATGTCACATAAAATGATTTTGTAATAACATATCCCCTCTGACTGAGGTATCTTCATCTTATAACATGTAGAGAAAGTATATATCCCCCTCGTGTCTGTATCATATGTTGGTACCCCCCGTTTCCACATTCTTGCCTTACACTCCCTTACCTATCATCACCACTCACCTCCCCCAAGATCAGCATCAATTCCAGGACCTCTGTTATAAGTCTTGTTACTTCACAGCAACTTCTTCAGATGTCACCTATGAGCATCTCTGGATTGTGTGGAAACCCAGCCTGCACCGCTGTGTGCATACTTGGCTGCAGAGGCGCCTCCAGGAGAAGCAGCACATTGGCTGCATAGGCAGCATTTTATGGAACCCAAAAATAGGTTCCATGGTATATGCAAATACAGGATGGGTGCAGCAGAATGCGCCTCTAGGTTCAAAAACAGAACTTCTACCCCCAAAGACCAACATTTTAAACATGTAGATAAGAAAAGGTACAGCAAAAAGTTTTTTTAAATATATTTTATTGATTATGTTACAGTAGTTCCCATTTTATTCCCCTTTGCTCCCCTCTGCCCAGTATCCCCCTTCCCTCCAGCAATCCCACCCCCCTTAGTTCATGTCTGTGGGTTGTGCATATAAGTCCTTTGGCTTCACCCTTACTTATATTATTCTTAACTTCCTCCTGTCTATGTTTTACCAACCAATTATGCTTCTTAATCCCTGCACCATTTCCCCGCTTCTCCCCCTTCCCCCCCCACCCCAGCTGATAACCCTCCAAATGATCCCCATACCTATGATTCTGTTCCTATTCTGGTTTGCTTAGTTGGATTTTGTTTTTATTTTTTAGATTCAGTTGTTGATAGTTGTGAGTTTGTTGTCATTTTAGTGTTTATACTTCTGATCCTCTTTTTCTTAAGTAAGTCCCTTTGACATTTCATATAATAATGGTTTGGTGATGATGAACTCCTTTAGCTTCACTTTCTCTGCGAAGCACTTCATCTGCCCTTTCATTCCAAATGATCGTTTTGCTGGATAGAGTAATCTTGGTTGCAGGTTGCCTTTTATCACATAGAATACTGCTTGCCAGTCCCTTCTTGCCTGTAAAGTGTCCTCTGAGAAATCAGCTGATAGTCCTAAAGGCACCCCCCTGTAGACAACTCTCCACCTCTCTCTTGCTGCCCCTAGGACTCTCTATTTATCTTTCACCTTTGGCATCTCAGTCATGATGCATCCTGGTGTGCTCCCCTTTGGGTCCAGCTCACCTGGGACCCTCTGTGCTTCCTGGACCTGTATGTCCATCTCCTTTGCAAAATTTGGGAAGTTTTCCTCATTCTTTTCAATTCTTGCTTTCTCATTCTGTATTGGTTGACTGTTTTTTTCTTCCTTATGTTCTAAATCATTGATTTGAACTGCGGATTCCTTCCCTTCACCCATGGTTTTGTGTGGATTTTCCTTTGTTTCACTTAACATAGCCTTCACTTCTTCTCTGATGCATTTGCCATACTCAAGCATATCTGTCAAGCCCGTGAGCATTTTTACCACCAGTGTTTGGAATTCTGCATCTGTTAGGTTGTCTATCTCATCATCTTTGAGGTTGGCTATCTCCTCGTCACTTAGTTCTCCCACTGGAACCTTGATCCGTTTCCCCTTTTGGGCCATCTTTCTCTGTCTCCTCATTCTGACAGGCTCCTGTTTTTGTTAGCCTCCACGTCCCAGGTAGAGCTGTCATTCCTGTTATGTTGTAAGGGGTGGAACCTTAGGGATTCGTCAGTGCAGGGCAACCTGTTTCACCACGTTGTGGCGCTGTATGTGGGGGAGGGGTCTGAAAGGAAACAATGCCGCCCAGTCAGCACTCACTCCTTTTCCAGGCACCTCTCCCACTTCTGCAGCAGACTGACACCCCTCTAATTGCCTCCCCTGCCACCACCATTCCCAGTGGGTGGGTCTGTGGATGTTCTAGGACTTTGGGGGACCTTTAAACAAGTGGGCTCTGCTGAGACTGGCAATTTCTGCCTCCACCCCAACCCCCACTGGTCTGCACAGTCAGAAGCAATGAGGCTTGATTTTCCCTGTTGCTGGGACCGTGAGCTGCTAGGTCTGGTGAGGGTCTGGGAATGCTCCCCAGGTGTCCCTCCTGACTTTTTAAAATGGCAGTCACACTGCCGCCACTGCTGCCGTCACCACACCGCGTCCTCTCTGTCCCAGCTCTGCCCCTCCTACCTATTTGGATGAGTGTTTCTTTTTTAATATCTTTGTTTGTTGGACTTCTATGCAGCTCGATATCTTGGAACTTCTGGTTGTCTCTAGTTTTGAGGTAGTTGTATTCCTTCTTAGTTGTGGAGGGATACACAGCATCAGCAGCAAAAAGTTTTTGTTAGGAAAAAATGTCTCCCTCCTAACCAATCTGAAACTTCTACCAATAACACATCGCTGGTTGCTTCTTAGAGAGCTGTAGGTAACGTAAGAAAACATTATCCTGCAAAGGTGATGAGTATCCACTTATTACATGTAGCTATTTTAGAGTTCAAAAGAAAGGTAGAACAGATGGATAAATTATGACTTCAGGTTCATATGAGTAGGTATTTTAAAAGAGTCACAGGTAGTTGATTATTAGGATATTGAGGACAAAAATACAGGTAATCTACACACAATCTTAGCAAAAGCCATTAGTACCCTTTCTCTTTTGCCTTCTGTTCCTGTCAGATGTGAGAAGGGCTGACACCTGGTATGGGCTTACTAGCCACTGTGCCATTAAGGACTTCAAAAAAATTGTGCCCATCACCAGTCCGAATCCATTTAGCCCCAGCCCTTAAAGAACAAAGGAAGTGTTTAAAAATGCCTAAGTATTACAAGGAATCATTTTAAGCAAAGATAGGACTCATAGATTTAGATAGCTGCAAAAAAAATATTTGCAGCCTAGTAATTTAAAAACCAATCTCTCAGCCTTTTATTTATCTTTTTTATGGGAGAGGAGGCATTGTCATTCATCTTTTCCAGAAGCTAAACTACTTTATGAAAGAGGTGTAGTGGGATGATTAAGAATTCAGGTTCTGAAGTAGGACTATCCAGGGTTCCAACCCCAGTTCCTCCACTTGATAGTGTTTGTGAGCCACAGCTATTTATAATTCAGTTTGTAAAATAAAGATACTGTTGTGGTGGTTCCTACAAGCTAGGGTGGTTTGAATATGAGTTGATATGTGCCTAGATGTGACAGGTTCTTGTTGGTTGTGATAATCATTTTTATTGAAATTATTACTTTTTCTGAATTTGGGTGGAAGTGCTCACTAAGACAAGAGGAAGAAATGTTCCTTATTCCTGAAGGAAGGGGAACATGAAGTAATTGCTATGTTAACTGTCCTGAATGTGAGAGTCTTCAGTAAAGGGATGTTATACAAGTCACTGGCTGTATTTATTGCTTCAGTCAACAAATCTTATATTTTCTGGCATCGTTTTATTTAACATAATCTATTGCTACAAACTTCTGGACTTTCTTAGAAAGTCCAAAATTATGATATCTAAACAGCATCAAAAACAATATTCCTATAAGTCCTGCTGTTCTGATTTTATATGAAACATGTGGCTATCTTAGCACACTTTTCATTTACACCTGCTGGTCTCTGGCCAGCTCCTTCTGAGTCACACGATTCCAGCTCATTCTGATGAGACAACTGTGCTCATGCATTGTTAGAAAGTTGAAGTATATTTCTTGCATTGAGTAAGAAAAGAATATTGGACCTTAGTCAAGAAGCTTCCAGAACTAAAACTAACCTCAATAGAACCCACACAAAGACAAATGAATGATTTCAAATGATACTACAATGTATCCATAAGAAAATATACTATTCTTTATTCAATTCCCAGCTCAAATGTTGTCTACTTTGTTAATCTTTTTCAATTTCTCTATCATTTTTCCCCATGTTGAAGTCAACAGTACTCTAGTAATACACCCTAGTAATACTTTCATTATGGCATTTGTCATGTTGTAACTGATCTACCTACAAGTCCAATCCCCTTTTCCTATTAAACCCCTTATGCCCCACAATTTATGCATCCTCCAGCATAGAGACTTCTCTGAATAGCCTCAGCAACTAGCACAGTACACAACATGGAGCCGGTGCCCCAGATGTTTGCTAAACACAGCAAATTTTTAATGTGTTTTATTGATTATAATGTTACATTTGTCCCAATTTCCCTTCCCTCTTCTCCCCTCCACCCGGTGGCCCCCTTCCCTCCAGTTGTCCCCCCCCTTTTAGACCATGTCCATTAGTTGTGCATATAGTTCTTCTCAACCTCTCTCTGTCTATTCCATTCCCTCCTACCATGCTCCTTAATTCCTATATCATCTCCTTCCCTCTCCCCTCCCCCCTCCCTGATGACCTCCCCCCAATATGCTCCCCATACCTATAGTTCTTTTTCCACTCTCGTTGCCTGTTTAGTTTGCCTTTGTTTCAATTCCCTAGCTTCTGTTGTTGTTTCTTGTGATGCAGTTTTCATTTTAGTGTTCATAGTTTTGATCCTCCTTCTTCTAAACCAGTCCCTTTAACATCTCATATAACAGTGGTTTGGATCTAATGAACTCTTTCAGTTTTATTTTGTCCTGGAAACACTTTCTCTGCCCTTCTATTCTGAATGACAATTTCGCTGGATAGAGTATTTGTGGTTGTAGGTTTTTGCTTTTCATTACTTTGAATATTTCTTGCCAGTCCCTTCTTGCCTGCAGGGTCTCCCTTGAGAAGTCAGCTGATAGTCTAATTGGGACCCCTTTGTACATAATTCTTTTCTTCTCTCTTGCTGCTTTTAAGATTCTCTCTTTATCTTTAACTTTTGACATTTTGATTATAATGTGTCTTGTAGTGGTTCTCCCTGGGTCCAGTTTTTCTGGAACTCTCTGTGCTTCCTGGACCTGTAAGTCTATTTCCTTCCAGGGAAGTTCTGCTTCATTATTTTTTCACTTAATTTTTCAATTTCTAGTTCATCTTCTTCGCCCTCTGGAAAACCAATGATTCTTATGTTGGGCCTTTTATAGCTGTCCCAGAGGTTTCTGATCCTCTCATCATTTTCCTTGCTTCCCGTTTTTTCTTTCTGCACTGGTTGACTGTTTGTTCCTTCTTTGTGTTCTGGTTTGTTAATTTGAACTCTGGATTTTATTTCCTCACCATCTGTCTCGTATGTGGTTTTCTTCCTTTCAGTATGAGTGTTTTTCGATTCTTTCTCATCTTTTTCCGGATCTTTTCTTAATTCTGTAAGCCACCTGATAACAATGGCCCTGAACTGAGCCTCTGACAGGTTTCTTATTTGTTCATCTGTCAGATTCTTCATCTGTTGCCTGGTGAGCTGCACCACCGGGATTTCTATAGTTGTGTGCCTCGTTTTGACAGATGCGTTTTGTTTTCTTGGGCCGGCTATAGGGGGCGGTGCCTGTGTACTCGTCACGACCCAGCGACCGCGCCGATCCGCAACCTTTCTCGCCGGCGCTTTGTTGTCACTGCCCAGCGACCAGTGGCGATCCGCAACCTATTTCGCAGCGCTGTGGCGCTTTGTGTGGGGGCAGGGGTCCAAGATGGATTCACACAGTTATTCCGCTAGGAGACTGGGATCCGTCCTCCCGCCCCCTGGGCCTCACTGTTCGAGGCGATGTGGTGGCTGCTTCTCCCAGCGTTGGGGTCGCAAGCCACCAGGGTTTGACTGCAGCTGGGATTGCTCTCCCTGCCGCTGGGATTGTTCTCCCTGTCGCTGTCCCTGGTGTGACCGCAAACAGCACCACCCACTTTCGCTCTTCCTACCTGCCCAAAGGGCGCCGCTGGTTTATAACTTCATACGTTGGGCTTCCATGTAGTTTTATTTTCTGGAATTTCTAGTTATCTTTTGTTTTGAAGTAGTTGTATTCCTCTCTAGTTGTAGAGGGAGGCCGAGCATGTCCATCTAAGCCTCCATCTTGGCCGGAAGTCCACAGCAAATCTTTGTGCTCACCCATATGAGGGTCTCTGCCCCTCCTCAGTACACAGAACACAATGAATCCTAGGCCACTTGGATTCAGGGCCCATGGACAGTTCTTCTCAGCATCATGATAGCAGAAGCGATAAGTGTTGCTTCCAAGTTGACACTTAGAATGTGTAAGATCTCAATGTCATGGCAAACACTTTATGTCCACATGGTGACACCTCCAGCAGCCTCAGTTCTGAAGTGAGGTGTCTGCTGCTCACTCAACAAATGATTGAAAAATAAACCTTGGTGGGTTAAGCCACTTAGGTTTAAGAGGTATTGTTGCCAGAGCCTATCCTACTTTATTCTGGCTAATACACAGTGATGACAAGTATTTTCATTTCATTAGATCCAGACATCAGACTGGAAGCATCACAGTGTCATAGAAAAAACACTCCATTAGGAGTCAGACAGAAAAGAAGATGTGCACATATATATGTGCTTGTGTTTTAATCACTGACAAACTCCTAGAGAGTTTATTCCCTTGGGGTAAAACTAGAGCGATGAACCAGAATGATTTGAAGGCCCATATACTATAATTCTGTGGATTTGAAGAAGTAATAATGACCTGCTGGGTCAAATGCTCAAATTTATGAGATCATTGCTGAATGGGCTATAGGTCAGAAAACATCACTGATTACTAAAAATCTTGAGTGGAATCTCATTTACCCCTCAGCTAAGTGTTTTATAGGTCTTTAATAAGAACATTTTCATCTAAGAGGCACTTTCAGAAAATAATGATTTCTATACAATTATATTTGCTTATCTGAATCATCTGGTGATTAAAGACAGATTTTGACTGGCTCACCCAACCTCCTAGGCAAATAGGCATTGTAGAAACAGGAGCTTTTATGACACCCCTAAGGTTAACCAGAATAGAACAAACCATCACAAAGGGCATACCAGCTACGGAGAAGAGTGCAATTGTAGGTTTAACTCAATGGGCAGGTGTAACTTGGCAGCTTTTCATTTAGGCAGGTGGCTTTGAAGTGATGCATGCACACCTGTGAGCTCACAGTCATTGATGAAGGCCCAATAAATGCAATTGAGCTGTACATCCTCTCTGGATATTTATGATGTTTACACTAGGGCTAGCTAAGGTTAGGACCCCACCTTCACTAGGGCTGTGCTCACTGCAGAGTTTCACTGAGTAAAAGTCAGAAACTCACTCTCTGATGACTCTGCTCTCATAGGAGCAATGCCCATCACCTAGGAAGTGCTGCCCAGGTGCTAAGCTATTGCAACTGTCCTCAACTTGCTCTTTAGAAGACAGTGAAGAAAAGCAATGGAGAAATCCTCTACTTGTCTTGTGTAGGAATAGCCCATTGTTGTTGTGAAAATGGGACATTATCATGACTTACTCTGTGGTTCCCAGCTTGGGCTGCTCACCTGAAACAACCTAAGGACCCAAGCTGAGCACCGCATTTGAGCAGGTCAGGTGGGGCCTGGGCCTCTGTGTTTCTTTCAGCATCCCAGGCTTGAATAGTTGGCTAAGAACCAACTAGGGGTTTGCTTTAAGGTAAGTTAGAATAACTCCTTTTGTTTCTCTGCTCTGAAATGCCATTAGGGTAAGCTATGAACAAGCCAGATAGAGGCTGTTAGCACTGAAACTCTATTCTGTTTTTAAAGGAGCACCTTCAGTAGCAGTTTTCATTCTCAGAGCCCCAGGGCACAGCATATGTAGAGACAGCTGCAGCTCTGAGTACACTAGTATCTTTGTGGTCTCGACACAGGCAACAAACAGCTCATGGAGAGGCCAAGGAGCTCAGGTCCCCGGTTCCTTGCAGTTTTGGGTGCTGAGGAAGGCAGCCACAGTGCATAAGGCACAACCCAGTTCCTGCTGCTGTCTGATCATCTTCCATAAGGTCTAGGGAATTAGTAAGATAACTGGGTCAGGATTTGATTACATAAGAATTTTTTTAAAGAAACCTTTATTTTACTCCCTAACAATTACAAAAAGGCTTTTCACATCATTCCATGACTTTGTTAATGGGATTTGCATCTGGGCCTCTTAATTACGAGTACATCCTGGGGCTCAAGGGAAAGAACAGAGCTATTGACCTGAGGTTTGGACCCAGTGCCTAAACCTTAGTTGCCTAACCCTGCAGCCTTGGCATATTCCCATCACTCAGCACTTTGGGGAAGGCAAGTGTGGCTCTCTTCCCCTAGCTGAAAAGTGTTAATATCATTATAATCAAGTTCGTGCACTAGGCAGTTGCCTGTTGAGCCGTTTAGAGATATTCAAATTTAATCTCCACAGCAACCTTTATGACAGGGGAAGAGAACAAGGCTCAGAGAGTTTACTGAGTTTTTTCAAGGATGCCAGTAAGTGGTGGAGATGAATTCACACCCATATCTCACTGACCACATCCACTGAACCCAGGGGTATTCAGATACAAGCATTGGCAACATATAAATAAAGCAATAGTGTAACACAGAGTATAAATGCAGTTCAACAACATATGAGACTACTATCTGCTCCATTTCAGAATGAAGGAGATCAAAAGTCGGGCACTGAGGGCTGGAGGACTCATTGGTTGGCTCTTCTTAGTAGCTTCTGATTTAGGGCAATTCACGGGATTGCTTATTTCCATTTGTGGCAGTCAGGTATTCCTTAATGGTGTGAGGACAGGTGCAAGGTGCAGACTTCATTGTGATGTTTCTCATAAATGAGAAGACTTTGGAGATACCAACATTGCCAACTTTAAAAAGAAAACTCAAATTAAAAAATGCTGGAATCTAAGCCTTGGACACACCTGATCATTGGGGTAAAGATATTGAGACCAGGTGCAATTAACCCTTCTGCAGCATTTGGGACAGGGTCTCTCAAGCTCTGAGGAGAAACCGGCCCCCTCTGAAAAAAGTACACCCTCCTAATGGGCCTCCTGCGAGCTCTGCATGACCACTCTCTGGAATGACCATCTGAAGCTCAGTGTGGAAAAATGAAAATATTATAACTTCCTATAAAAGTCATCCCACTATGCAGTTTTAATCTCTTGGATTGGAAAGTCAAAAAAAGTAGAAGAATTTTTTTCCTAAGAGTAAACGTAATATACACATAACAAAAGAAGCAGATGTGAGGATTAATTTGTGAGGAGAGATGCTGAAGGGAGGACCAAGAGAAATGACCTTTAATTATTGTGAAGACAAACCATAAGTGCAAAACCTCCATGTGGCATCTCTTGCCCTTGAGGACATTCTTCAGTGCTAAGGAAGTGAAAGCACAGAAGTCCCCTTGAAAATCAAGTTCTGAATCCGGAGTCCAGGCTTATGTTCCAGGAGGGGTGGGGAGAAGCTGGCAGAAACTGTACTTGAGCCATCACCTCCCCTCTTCTCTTTCTCCTGTACCAACATGGCTAAGCCCAAGCTTTGCCACTGATGCTTTAAGGGCAAGAAGAAATAAATAAAAAACTCTCTGATGGTGATATATCACCTTCTCTCTCCCTACAGCCCTGTGAGTGCCTATCTCAGCCTGAGAAGATGTTCTAGTCAATGTGAACTGAGGATTAACAAAAGCAAACATTCTCTGTTCATCTACTTTGGAGCCACAGCCTATTCTTAGAATAAGAGTCCTGGAAACATAGTTGATGATAAGCGATACTTGTACATGACTTCCTGGAGAGTCATGAATTGGAGTCCTCTAAAGGTTCTTTGGGTTGTATTTTCCCCTATCCAGGGGATGAGTCCAAGGTGCCAAGCAGAGCTCAAACTTCCTTCTGAGGACTGTTTTGATTCCATCCAACATAGCTGCTCCCTGGGACATCAGTAGCACAGACCTACCCTGATGTTCACCACTAGAGGGAAAAAATCACTTCCCCTCTCTGAGGTAGGGGGTTATTTAGGGAGAACAAATAAAACATTCCAGGTTCACCTGGTGAGCCATAAACCTGAGCATTGCTCAATTGCTCACTCTCAAAATAGGAAGCAGCTCTAACAGAGTAAAATTTGAGCCACTGCACCCAACTAGCAAAAGCCATCCTTTAGCTAAGCGGTTCTTCAGAGGTCCATGAACCCAAGACTTCACAGAAAGTGGCCCCAAACTGGGATTTCTCTGGCTTTTGTTTTCTGCATGGACGGAGTCTCTGACAGATGGCCATGACCTACAGTGATTTTCTCAAGAGGGAGGGGAGGGGAGGAGAGGGGAACATAAAGATCCACAGTCAGCAGTATCAGATTATACTTCCCCAGAATACTGGGGAAATTGACAGCTCCCTCCAGTTCCCTATAAGGATGTTTTTTCTTTTTTCTCCAGAATGAATATTACACAAGGGTATGACCACCAAACAAATTTAAACAGAGTATTTAAGATCATAGATGAACCTAGACTGACAAGATGCCATTGACAGCTCAGTGTCAGGTACCCACCACAGTCCTGTCTGGTGTCTACTCGTTCTTCTCCAAATGCCTTAGCACATACCACTCATTTGTACTAATGTCATGTCATATTAAGAAGTTTACCTTGCAAAACTCCTTCTGCTTTAGTTTTGCTCTGTTCCAATGCCAAAATAGTCCTGGTGAAAGGCACATACAAAAACAGAACCATTAGATATGTGAAGGCTACTGCCTTGTCCTTCCTTCATGGAAGATGAAGACAAACAAAAGCTCATGAAGGTCCTCAGGACTCAGAAAGGAGTACTCATCCTTAAGGAACTCCTGAAAACACCAGTCATAATATTGTGAACAATGTCCCCAAGAACAGCAGTCCTTTTGCCTGCCATCCTCAAGCTCCTCGGCAGGACGGGAACTAAACTGTTTTTGATGGATAGATGTCCAGTGTGCCACTACAGACACTAGTACCTTCTCCAAAGAGGCCATTCACCTATTCATGAAAGGATGCACAGGTCATTAAAGGCTGCAGAGAGACCAGAGACTTGAATTTTCTAATCAGAACTAATCCCTCCAGGCATATAGCATTTGATAGATCAAAGGCTTAGTATTTGATACATCAAAGACCTCAGTAATTCTTTTGAGTAATCAAAAAAGTATGCTAATGAATGCATGAGCTCTGTAGTTTTACACTTGATCTTAGCCAAGAGGCTGAGAAGCAATGAGCTCTGTAGTTTTAAGTTGCAACTTTTTTTTCTGACTAGAGATAAACTTTTCATAACTTCATTTGATTGCGGAAGCATCTGCCTATGTGCTATGATTTAAGATGATCCTAGAGAACCAATTGCTATCAAACACCTTCCCTTTACAGCTTACCACCCCAACATTAGTGACTCTCCTAGGTTAGGGATTTGAGGGCCCCATTAAAATACATGTTGTCCCCCAGAAAGAATGGTAAAATACAATCACCCATTATTAATACATTAGGGTAAATTCATTTGTCCAATTAGTTCATCTCTTGCTTAGGTGGCATTAAAGTGTTAAGCCCTACAACAGATAACATTTGATGGGGCTTGACAGACTGTAGAGCAGCGGTTCTCAACCTGTGGGTCGCAACGCCTTTGGGGGTCGAATGACCTTTTCACAGGAATCGCCGAAGACCATCGGAAAACACATATATAATTATATATTGTTTTTGTGATTAATCACTATGCTTTAGTTATGCTTGGGGGTCACCACAACATGAGGAACTGTATTAAAGGGTTGCGGCATTAGGAAGGTTGAGAACCACTGCTGTAGAGGTTCATTACTTGGGGTGTTTGTCCCAGTAGTAAG
Source organism: Furipterus horrens (assembly GCF_987537825.1). NCBI lineage: Eukaryota > Metazoa > Chordata > Mammalia > Chiroptera > Furipteridae > Furipterus > Furipterus horrens. The sequence goes on along the minus strand of NW_028327178.1, from coordinate 47,158,947 downwards.
GGGGAAACATCCAAAAAAAAAAAAAAAAAAAAAAAGGAATAAAAGACTATAAGAGGAATAGGATTACTGGAAGCAGGATCCTGAACAATCATATACCTGATTCTTGAAGACTCAGAGGACAGTGTTGTGAAGAAGACCCACCTTTTCTCCACCCACTCCTGATATGCTGCTGAGTGCCTAACTTCTCTGGGCTCTGGGTTAGTGTCTTCCATAAACTTTCTTACAGTGTTAATTATATGGCATCATTCCTTTTGTTGATGTGATTGCCCTTTCTACCCTCTGCTGCCTGCAGTAGGTAGCACCAGGTGCTCTCCCAAGCACCCAATCAAATGCCTGGCCCTCGGGAAGCACTCTAATTCCTTTTTTTTTTTTAAGTCTATTCATTTTTAATTTTCATATTAATTATTTTTCATATTGTAAGAATTAGTTCAAGAATCATTTTTATTCATTTATAAATGTCCAATTGCTCCAGAATAATTTGCTTGAAAGGCTATATGTCTTCCATTGAGTTGCTTTTACATTTTGTCAAACAACAGTGGGCATATTTGTGTGGATATGTTTCTGGGTTCTTGGTTCTATCCTTTGATCTGTGTTGTCTACCTCTTTGCCAATACCTCACTGTCTTGATGACCAACTATATAATGAGTCTTATAATTGGGTACACTGATTCATCTCACTTTAGTATTTTTCAAATTGTTTTATTTAAACCATTGCATTGTCATATACATTTTAGAATAATCTTGTCTGCATATACAAAAATAATTCACTGGGATTCTGATAGAAATTGCATTAAACCTGTATATCAATTTGGAGAGAATTAACATCTTTACTGTATTGAGTCTTCCAACCCAATATGATATGTTTTTTCATTTATTTAGATCATCTTTGATTTCTTTCATAAGGGATTTTTAGTTTTTGTCATACAAGTCTTGTTCTTATTTTGTTATATTTCCTTCAAACACCAAAATAATTCAAAAACTCAAGAAAAGTTCATTGTAATTGCCCAAATAATTTCTTCCTTGCTGATGTTCCAAGATTTTTAAAAATCATTTCATTTCTATTTATAGAACTTCCTTTAGATATTCTTTTTGGGGTAGGTATGCTGGTGAGAAATTTTAGTTTTCCTTCATCTGAGGAATCTTTTTTTCCCCCTTTTTCCATTTTTTTATTTTTCTATTACAGTAGTTCCATATTTCCCCCATTGCTCTCCCCCACCCCGCCCACCTCCCCCTCTTCCACAGTCATTCCCCACCCTGTTGTCCATGTCCATTGGTCATTTACATTAGTTATTTGACCAGACCTTCCCCCTTCTACCCCTCCCCACTCCCCTCTGGTCATTATCTGTTTGTTCCTTGTTTCCATGCCTCTGGTTCTATTTTGCTCATTTGTTTGTTTTGTTCATTAGGTTCCTATATTAGGTGAGATCATATGGTATTTTTCTTTCACCACCTGGATTATTTCACTAAGTATAATACCCTCCAGTTCCATCCATGTTATCACAAAGGGTAGAAGTTCCTTCTTTCTTTCTGCTGTGTAGTATTCCATTGTGTAAATGTACCACAGTTTTTTGATCCACTCATTCACTGATGGGCACTTAGGCTGTTTCCAGCACTTGGCTATTGTAAATAGCACTGCTATGAACATAGGGGTGCATAGGTTCTTCTGAATTGGTGTTTAAGGATTCTTTGGGTATAATCCTAGCAGTGAAATTACAGGATCAAAAGGCAGTTCCATTTCTAGTTTTTTGAGATTTCATACTGTTTTCCACAGTGGTTGCACCAGTCTGTGTTCCCACCAGCAGTGCACTAGGGCTACCTTTTCTCTATATCCTCACCAGCACTTGTTTTTTGTTGATAATGGCCATTCTGACTGATGTAAAGTGGTATCTCATCGTGGCTTCTATTTGCATCTCTCTGGTGGCTAGTGATGTTGAACATCCTTTCATATGCTTACAGACCCTCTGTTATATCCTCTTTGGAGAAGTGTTTGTTCAGGTCCTTTGCCCATTTTTTAATTGAATTGTTTGTCTTCTTGCTGTTGAGTCATATAAGTTCTTTATATATTTTGAAGATCAGTCTCTGGTCTGAAGTATCATTGGCAAATATGCTTTCCCATATAGTTGGTTCCCTTTTCATTTTGCTGATGTTTTCTTTTGCTGAGCAGAAACTCTTTAGTTTGATGTAGTCTCATTTGTTTATTCTTTCCTTTATTCTCATTGCCTTAGGATATATATCAGTGAAGATATTGCTACATAGGATACCTGAAGTTTTCCTGCCTATATTTTCCTCTAGGACTTTTTTGATGTCATAGCTTACATTTAAGTCTTTGATCCTCTTGAGTTTATTCTAGTGTATGGTGTAAGTTGGTGGTCTAGTTTCATTTTTTTGCATGTCCCTGTCCAGTTCTCCCAACACCATTTGTTGAAGAGGCTCTTTTCACTCCATTTGATGTTCCTTCTCCATTTGTCAAATATTAGTTGACCATATAAACCTGGGTTTATTTCTGGGCTCTCTATTCTGTTCCATTGATCTATATATCTGTTCTTATGCCACTAGTTTGATATCAGGTATTGTGATCCCTCCTATTCTGTTCTTCTTTCTGAAGGTTGCTTTGGCTATCTGTGGTCTTTTTTGGGTCCATATAAATTTTTGAAGTATTTGTTCTAGGTCTGTGAAATATGTCATTGTTATTTTATTAGCGATTGCATTGAATATATAAATTGCTTTGGGTAGTATGGACAATAATGATGTTGATTCTTCCCATCCTTGAACAGGGCATATACTTCCATTTATCTGTATCTTCCTTAATTTTTTTCTTCAGTATTCTGTAGTTTTCAGAGTACAGGTCTTTTGCCTCCTTGGTTAAGTTTATTTCTAAGTACATTATTTTTCTTGCTGTTATAGTAAATGATATTTTTTTCTAGTTTCTATCTCTGATATTACATTGTTGATGTATAAAAATGCCTTCAATTTCTGAATGTTGACTTCATACCCTGCTATTTTGCCAATATCACTTAATAGGTCAAATAGTTTTTTCATGGAGTCCATAGGGTTCTCTATATACACTATTATGTCTTCCACAAACAATGACAGTTTTACTTCCTCTTTTGCCTTATGGATGCCTTTATTTCTTTTTCATGTCTGATTGCTGTTGCTAGAACTTTGAATACTATATTGAATAGAAGTGGTGAAGTGGACACTCTTGTCTTGTGTCTAATCTTAGGGGGAGAGATCTTAGTTTTTCCCTGTTGAGTATACGTTTCTCATATATAGCCTTTATTATGTTGAGGTATGCTCCCTCTATTCCCAGTTTACTGAGCATTTTTATCATAAATGGATGCTGAACTTTATCAATGTTTTTTCTGCATCTATTGATATGATCATGTAGTTTTTGTCTTTCGTTTTCTTTATGTGGTATATTACATTTATTGATTTGCAAATATTAAACCATCCTTGCATCCCTGGGATGAATCCCACTTGATCGTGGTATATGATCCTTTTATTGTATTGATGGATCCGGTTTGCCAGTATGTTGTTGAGGATTTTAGCATCTATGTTCATCAGTGATATTGACCTGTATTTTCCTTCTTTGTTGTGTCTTGACTGGTTTTGGAATTAGGATAATATTGGCCTCATAGAAAGAGTTTGGGAGTGTTCCCTCTTTTGGAATTTTTGGACTAGTTTGAGAAGAAAAGGAGTTAGTTCTTTCCTAATTGTTTTGAAAAATTCACCTATGAAGCCATCTGGTCCAGGGCTTTTGTGTGCCAGGAGGTTTTTGATTACTGCTTCAATTTTCCTAGTTGTTTTCCATCTGTTCAGGCTTTCTGCTTCTTCTTGATTCAGTTTTGAAAGATTATATGTTTCCAGAAATTTGTCTACTTCACTGTGGTTGTGAAATTTCTTGTCATAAAATTGTTCGTAGTAATTCTTACAATCCTTTGTATTTTTGTGGTATCAGTTGTGATTTCTCCTCTTTTGTTTCTGATTTTATTTATTTGAGCCCTCTCTCTTTTTTTCTTGGTGAGTCTATTTAAAGGCTTGTCAATTTTGTTTATCTTTTCAAAGAACCAGTTCCTGGTTTTATCAATCCTTTGAATTGTTCTTTTAGTCTCTGCCATTTAATTCTGCTCTGCTCTTGATTATTTCCTTTCTTGTACTCGCTCTGGGATTTATTTGTTGTTGTTCCTTTAGTTCTTGTAGATGTAGAGTTAGGTTGTTTATTTGAAATTCTTATATCCTTTATGTAGGTCTGTATTGCTATAAACTTCCCTCTCAGGACTGCCTTTGCTGTGTCCCATAGGCTTTGAGCTGTTGTGCGTTCATTATCACTTGTTTCCAAACATGTTTTGATTTCTTCCTTGATCTCCTTGTTAACTCATAAATTATTTAATAGCATGTTATTCATTCTCCATGAGTTTGAATGTTTTTGAGTTTTTTCCTTGTGCTAGGTTTCTAGTTTCAAACCATTGTGATCTGAGAAGATGCTTGATATAATTTCAATTTTCTTGAATTTCTTGAGGCTTGTTTTGTTTCCTACCATGTGGTCTATCTTTGAAAATGTTCCATGTGCACTTGAGAAGAATGTATATTTTGCTTCTTTGGGATGAAAAGTTCTATATATATCGACTAAGTCCATTTGATCTAGAGTGTTGTTCACTGCCTCAATATCTTTGGTGTTTCTTTGCTTTGAAGATCTGTCCATTGTTGACAATGGGGTGTTAAAGTCCCCTACTATGAGTGTGTTGCTGTCTATATCTTTCCTGGAGTCTTTTAAATTTTTCCTTATATATTTGGGTGCTCCTAAGTTGGGTGCATATATGTTTACAAGGGTTATATCTTCTTGATGGAAATTTCCCTTAAGTATTATGAAATGCCCTTCTTTGTCTCTTTTTATGGCCTTTGCTGTGAAATCTGTTTTGTCTGATATAAGTATTGCTATGCCAGCTTTTTTTAAATGTCCATTTGCTTGAAATACTTTTTTCCATCGCTTCACTTTCAGTCTGTGTAGATCTTTTGTTCTAAGGTGGGTCTCTTGTAGACAAGATATATGTGGGTCATGCTTTCTAATCCATTCAGCTACCCTATGTCTTTTGATTGAAGCATTTAATCAATTTACATTTAAGGTTATTACCGATAGGTACTTATTCATTGTCGTTTTCCCCCTTTGTACTTGTGTTCCTCTCTGTCTCTCTCTGTTTCTTCATCTTCTTAAAGCAGACTCTTTAACATCTCTTGCAATGCTGGTTTGGTGGAGGTGTATTCTTTTAGCCTTCTTTTGTCTTGGAAACTCCTTATTTCACCTTCCATTTTGAATGAGAGTCTTGCTGGGTAGAGTATTCTTGGTTGTAGGCCTGTTATTCATTGCTTGGAATGTTTTTTGCCATTCCCTTCTGGCTTGTAGAGTTTCTGTTGCGAAATCTGCTGATAGCCGTATCGGAGTTCCCTGGTATGTTATTAGTTGTTTCTCTCTTTCTGATTTTAGTATTCTGTCTTTGTCTTTGAGTTTTGCTATTTTAATTATGATGTGTCTTGGAGTGAGTAGGCCTCTTTAGGTTCATCTTCACTGAGACCCTCTGTGCCTCCTGGACTTGGGTGACTTTTTCTCTCATCAAGTTAGGGAAGTTTTCTGTCATTACTTTTTTTAAACAAGATTTCTATGCCTTGCTCCTCTTCTTCTCCTTCTGGTATTCCTATGATATGTGTATTATTACATTTCATGTTGTCTTGCAGCTCTCTTAAACCCTCTTCATTCTTTTCAGTCTTTTTTGTTTTGTTTTGTTGCACTATCTAGGAATTTTTTCCACATTGTCCTCCAGTTCAATGATCCAATCTTCTGTTTCATATAGCCTGCTTTTGATTACTTCTACCGTGTTCTTCAATTCAGAAGTTATATTCTTCATTTCCCTATGGCTCTTGTTGATAGGTCCTATGTCCTTTATAATGATCTTGTAGTTCTCAGTAAGTTCCTTGTAACTTCCCTGTAGTTTTTTGTAGTTCCCCTGGAGTCCTTTATAGTTTCTTTTGAGCTTGCTGAGCTTAGTAAGCTTCCCTATAATCATTATTTTGAATTCCATATGTGATTCTTTGCTTACGTCTACTTCATTTAGTAGTTTTCTAGGGATTCCTCCTTTCCTTTCAATGGGAGTTGTCTGCATTTTTGTGAGTTGTTTGTATATGCTTCTTAGATTAATCTGCTTTGACTTCCTGTCTTCATATTCTGACCCTCTGTCATAGGTGCTCTGTGGGATTCAGTGGTTCAGTCTCCTTGATCTCCTGCACTTGATGCTCTTGGGATGACATTTATTTGGGCTGTCTGGTTGTGATTGGGTTTTGGTTGTTGTTGTGTTGCTCTTTGGTGGTTCCTTCCCTCCAGCTAGCTGACTGATGGTCACTCCTCCTACCACATCTTGTATACTGTTGTAGAGATATGTTTTTCTTACTTCCTGGATCTGCCCCTGGTGGCTTCAGACCATGTCCCAGTCTGGGTCTAGGCAGCCTGTTTCAGATAACCAGAGATATGTTCTCTTTGTTTGTTTCCTTTAGTTGTTATTCTAGTCAATCTGTGATCATCTGTCAGGCTTAAGAAACAAGGGTGGGGCAGATTAATTCCTGCAGGCAGGGCTATTGGTTCTCCTCAGGCTGACAGCACTTGGAGAGGTGTGGTCTCCCTCAATATGGTGAATGAGTCTGCACTGGGACCTGGCTGGCTGCTCCCTCAGTTCTCTCCTCAAAGATACTGCCCTGCACTCTCCTTAAGCATCTCTAGTCCACTCTGCCCTCTGCTGGAGCCCAGCGTAAGTTAGTGCCAATGTATTTTTGTACATGGTCCCTTTAAGAGCTCTTTGTCTCCAGCCATTTCTCTCAAGCCAGCAAAAAAAACCTGTGGCTTTTTGTTTCTTACAGTTGAATGCTATTTTACTTTCTGGTCTGTTGCTGTAAGCTGGGAAGCCCGGCTTGGAGTTTAGACTCCACCCTTCTCAAGGGGAACCCCTGGCTGCTAAGATGTTTCTTTGTCCTTTCAGCTGCCACCCATGGGAGTCCAGCAAGCTCTCTCATATCTCCACACTTCCTACCAGTCACATTGTGATGAAGTGGCATTTTCTGTCTGTCCATGGCTTCTCTCCAGCAAGTGTTCAGTTCGTTATTCCAGATGGTTTCTCCACAATTAAGTTGCAATTGCAGATTGGTCCTAGGAGGAGTTTAGTGTAGTGTCCAGTTACTCTTCTGCCATCTTGAATTTCTCAAAGTCTTTATGAATGAACAATTATTTAGTGAATTTCATAAACCCACATAGGATTGAGATGGTTTTGATATTCCTGCCATTTCATTTTGAATGAGGGTGCCTTTTTTTTTTCTCTGACAATAGAGGCTCCTCAGGCAGGTCTCCACCTGCATGGACCATGCATTTATTGAATTGTACCTCCTGAGTGGGCATGTGGTATGGCCAGTTGACTAATGGATGGGTTTCAGCCAACACACTGCTACTGCTGGGCACTTTGGGATCATACACATTATGTATGAGGCACACAGCCTGTTTATCAGCTCACCTTTTGCCTTGGTTCATGAAGAAACCACTAATCATCTACCTGATCACATTCAGTTTTACATGAACCCCTGAAAAGTTTTACTTATATCCTTTAGAATACATATTTTAAAGACTCTGAAATAAGATACTCTACATACAAGGCTTGTCCAGAAATTATCCAGCCATGTACGATGAAAAAGAGACGTTTATTGAAGAAGATACAAGATACAAGAAACATTGTGCATAGGACAATGACACCTCAGTCCCCTTCGAAGTAGGCACCTTAGGACCTCACACAGTTCTCCCTATTGCTATCATCTTTCCTGTTGTATTCTCCTGAATATTATCAATGGTCTGAAATCTCTTCCCTTTCTAGGGTAATTTTAGTTTAGAAAAAAGCCAGAAGTCACAGGGCACCAAATCTAGGCTGTAGGGGGACTGAGTCACCTGGGTGATGTGATGTTTCACAAAAAAACTCTGCATAAGATGTGATGCATGAGTGGACACATTGTCATGATGAAGCTGCCAATTACCAGTTGCCCATAGCTGCGGCCTTCTGAATCGTCTTAATAGTTTCTGTGGAGGAACATTCAATCTTAATGCAAAATTTGGTGCAGATTTGTTACTCTATTCGTTCAGTCATTTTGAATGTGGCAGCCACACAGTGCACATGCTCAGCTGCATCTACTGCCTCTACTGACTAGTACAGTGATGTCATCATTGTCACACATGTGAATTCCAGTCTACTTTCCTTGGCTGCCAAGTTGCATTATGTCAGGCAAACCATTCTTATTATATTAATGATGGCTGGACTTTGTATTTTTCATATTATATAGCTGGATACTTTCTGGACAGACCTTGTATAGCAACCTGTCTTTCTCTGTCCCAACTAACATGGTCTGTTTTAAATCCCCAACACTTTTCTAAGAATAAATATCAACAACAACACATTTGCCACATATCTGTTCTCAACCCTTCACAAACTTTAATCATAGCTCTCCTTCCATCTGAAAGCTCTTCTCATTACTCTCTCAGGTGACACAAAGCTAAATTTTTTACTTAAAGTTCACTCTGTGGAATTCAAGGGCAGATAGGTGAAAAACTCTTCTAATTTATCTTCTATAATAGGGCCTGCAGAGGCTTGTGGGTATTAGCACTGAGTCAACATGGGGTCTCTGGCCTACTTGTGCTGAATAGCTTAACTATTTAGACAATCAGAATTATTTTACAGTCCATTCAGAAAATCCAAGGACCTGAAGATATCTTAATAAGATTAGCCAAGAATATTGAACTTTATAAAGGAGTAGTTCAGCAGAACTGGTTATCTCTAAAACACTGAATGGCCATTTCAAATGGAAGCCTCATGGTCACTATGTTTTTTCTTGGCATTTTGTCTCATAATGAGTATTGTCAAAATCCCTAAGCTCATGTTTTGGTGATATATGTTGAAGAGTGAATTCACAGTTTTTGTTCCAAGATATATATTTTTAAAACCACAAAATTGATTACCCATTGGTTATGAACTTTTCTCATATATTAATCAAATTCATTGATCACTATCCTTCCTTTTTTCAACACCAGTAAAATTGAGGCTTTGGTCACATTAAGAAGGAAAAATCTGCTTTGACATATTTTTATTTACTAAAGCTGGATGGGTTTCTTTAATCTTAATTTTGCTGCTTAATTGGCTAATGCCATTGAAATTGACAATTGATGCTAAATGACAGGTAGAGCAACAAAAACACAGAGTCTCCACTGGGCAGCTCTTTGTAAACTGGATTAATGGTCAAGGTAACACAGTGTTTTGCTGAGCACTGACCCCTCAGTCCCTAATTCATTTGTCTAATTAACTATTTTCTATATGCTGAAGTTTCTAATTATATATTCCATTGACAACTTGCTGCTGAATAGACAGGCATGAAGAAAACAATTTGGACCCCAAGATTTTATAGTACTAAGTATCTGGTTTTTCTTACTTTTTATACTATACTTCATTTGTGCCCATGATCATACACATATAGCTCCCTGGCAGATACTCTGATTGTGAGAATTCTTGTTAAGTTGGGTTCCAAATATCATGTTAAAAATGAAGGGGAGGAAAGGGATATGCCTAAATGTGTTTCCTTAAATGACTTATCAAAACAGTTGTATCTGGGAAAACACATTTGCAACAAAATTTGTGTACAGATGAAAGAGTTCCCACTTTTTAAAAATTCTCATGGGAGGATATATTTATTAATTTTAGAGAGAGAAAGGAGGGGAGAGAGAAAGAGAAAGTGACAGAAAAACGTTGATGTAAGAGATAAACATCAATTGTCTGCCTTTCCTATGTGCCCTGACCAGGGATAGAACCCACAGTCTCTTGGTGCATGGGATGATGCTCCAGCCAGCTGAGCCACCTGCCCAGGCTGAGGGTTCCCACTTTTAACCATCATCACCATCAGTCTTGAGCTGAGTGATGATAATGGGGATGAGTATCATCTGCTTTGGGATCCTAATTGCATACAAATTCTTGAATTTCTAAATCTTACTCAGTATCTACATCACACAGGGAGAAAAAGGAAAGAAAAAGTGACTTTTCTTCAATCACAAGAGTATCTTATGTGATCAAGAAAATTTTACTGCTTTCTGCAGGAGTAGATGAAAGCAAAGGTGAATGGGTGTTGGTTTACCTGGGAAATGCAAATGGTACAAAATCAGGGACTATCCAGTAGCAATGATGAGGGCTTAAAAATCCATGATAGGAAGGCAAAACTCTACCCCAGTCACTGATACATGGGTAGGTTCTTAGGCTAGCAACCACTTTCTGTAAGAAACCAAGAGGAAGAACATAGATACGAAGAACAGACTGATTATTGACAGGGGTGGTGGTGGTTGGGTGACTGGGTAAAAAGAAGTGAAGAAATTATGAATTACAAGTCAGTAGTTACAGCATAGGGAATATAGTCAATAATACTGTAATAACTTTGTATGATGCCAGGTGGGTACTTGAAATTTAGAGGGATGACTTTGTAAATTATATGATTATCTAACCACTATGCCATACACCTGAAACTAAAACAAAATATTTAATATAAATTTTAATTGAGAAATAAAATTTAAGAACAAACAAGGAAACAAAGGCATGGCCAGTGCCCCATCAAATCAGGTCAGGGAAACAGAGGACCAACCCTCCACCATGCTTATCTGGGATTTCTTAAAGACACTCTCCTGAGGGACCTGAATTTAAATATGTTTAGATGGTGAGCTAATCAACTGCCTTCCCTGGTACACTCTTTGTGTTTCAAGAAGAAACCACAGAGTGGTTTTTACTGAGAATAGCCCAAGGAGCAGCCATTGCTTGCTGCCTGCATCTCCCCAGCACTGATCTTCACATCTCTGCTTCTCATCTATTAAGCAACAACAGTCATTTCAACTGTGTAAAGGTGTATTTCTTGCAATAGCTCTTAAATTGCAGGTGCTGATTTTAATGCCTGCATGGATCTGTTTAAAGCAGCTTGTTCAAAATTTGCCTGTAATCTGTACATATAATCTTTTATTGAGAAAAATTACCTACATTTAACAGATGAAGCTGTGGCTACAGGCAGATGGATAACTGTCTGAAATTTAGAGAGAAATAGAGCTCCCTGACCCAAATATTATACCATTCCCCAGTCTCCTGACTTTTTCACTTAAAGCCCTCTTTTGAGGTTAAAGCAATATCTCCTAAAGGCTTAAATTAAAATGCAAATATGATACCTAAAAGGGGAAATGCTCTAAATTATTCCAGTTTACTAATGTGTTAGTGGGGATTAGCTTTCCTGATTAGAAAAATAAACCCTTCCAATATAGTATCCAAAAAGACTAGAATATACACTTTTGATTGGTTGTTTGGAATGAAGGAGAGGGAGAGAAAAGACCGAGCACTCAAGATTTTAACCAGAGGATGAATGGAACATCAGTTGAGCATGTTCTGAATATCAGTTGCTTTTATTTATTTTTGTTAATCTTTATAACAATCTTATGTGGTTGGTTTTGTCATCCTCAGCTTACAGATAAGGAAACTGAGGCTCAAATATTTTTAAATAACTAAGCGGAAACAGAGCCTAGAGTTAAGACCCAGTTTCTTGAATTCCGAAGCCAGTACCCCTGCAAATGTCTGAGGAATCCAAGGGCTACCAGCGAGTGTATCAATCAATAACAGCCTCTGCCTTTCCCATTCTTCCAAACACCAAGGGGAAAAGAGGCAAAGTGAAAATATCTGCAAACTCTCAGGCAATTTGGGCTCCAGTAGGTCTGCATAGAAACCTCTTATTATGACACTGTTGCAAAATGGCATATGACTTTCTAGAGTGATGAAAATGTATATCTTGATTCAAATGGTGACTATACATTTGTCACAACTCATCTAACTGTACACTTAGGATCTATGTCTTTGGCAGCATAAAATTAAAATATGAAAATAAATTATAAGCTTTACTTAAATCAAACCACTTCCAGGACCAACTTCAAGAACTTATTTTAGCCCTTGCTTTCTTTTTTAGTCAGAGCAGAGAAAACAATTTTCTCACTTAAGAAACTAAAATAGATCTTCAAGACTTGTACAGAGATCCCACAGATATCAGGAACTAATTTTTTTAATGTGTTTGTGTTCCTTCTGATATCTTACATCTGAACCTAATGACAACCATGACAGGAATTCACACACACACACAAAAAGAAAGTCTCTGGTGATGGTCCTACATTATTAAAAAAAAAAATCAATAGTAATTTGATAAGCATTAATTTAATAATCCAACATCCAAAGTAAATTCATGCACTTCTTGAATGTCAAATTCATTTTCAAAATAATGCTAATCAGATTCTTTTTAAAAAATCTAAATATACTAAAATAAGACTTATAGTGCAATGCTTGTCAACAATGTAATTATTGTGGTTTTTATACAGTTGCCTGTTAATTGATTACTGAAATTGTAAAGCATTTCTATAATCTCACACCATTTCCAATTATAAATTCGATAAAGTGAAACTGATGCATCTTCAAAAGTAACTGAAGGAAAAAGCTTGTTTTGGGGAATGGATGTTTTCTGAGATAATCCAGGCTGGTTGTCTAATCAATATTTAGCCTTTTGAAATCCTGTGTACAGAGGGAGTAAAGTGAAAGCAGCATGAAAGCATTGTTTCAAGCTTGTCTTTAAATAAGTTTTAAAAGATGAAATTTAGGAGGAAGAGAACTCAGTGTGATTATATATACAGTAGAGTTTGTCTAGACAGCTCAAGACAAGTCCTGAAGCTGAACAGCATTGTCAATTGCCACAGAATCTTTTTACTTCTCAATGTGTTAAATTTGTCATAGACCAGCCAAGATGCCAAAGCCTTAAGAATAAACAAAAAATATGGTGACTAACACTTAGCAATTTGAAGAATATCATGATGATGACCATTTAACTTAGTAAATTTGTGTCCTTTAATTGGACAAAATGAACCACAGAAATTATATGTCTTATTTAATTCTACAAAGATAGACATTCAGAAAACCCAAAAGCTCCAAGGAAGAGCATAGAAGACTGGCTTATTAGCACAAAATATTACCTATCACCTAATAAGAAACAAATTAGGTAACACATTTTTGATCATGATCATCCTGAAGCCATGCTGGGCTTGGAGACAATGGGACAGGAAACTTGTGAAGGAGAAATGGAGAAGCAAAGCACAGGCCACTGTCCAAGCTGCAGCATGAAATGTTGGTCTACCCTTGGAGAGTTTTAGGGTCAATGCAATGGGAATTGAAAAGGGGCAACTTAAGAGGCACCCAATTTGACTTCCAGAAAGCTCTAGCCCTTTAATTTAACATGCTGAGCATAACAGCCAACATTTTGTTTCAAGGGTGAAGCTGTTCACAGTATCCCAGCTCCTGGTAAGTTACACACAAGGGACAGAGTTAGGAAATAAAGAGACTTGGGTTCAAGTTTTGGATTTGCGACTATACTGTTTGACTCTGAGCATCTTACTTTAACTCTGAAGACTTTGGGTTTCTCCTCTATACCCTAAGATGTCAAATTAGGTTATCTATTGAGACTGTTCTACTTTAATATTGAATATTTATTTCTTCTCTCAAGGAGATAGGAAGATTGGTCCTGGTATAGCACTGGATAAATATAAAGAAAAATTTTACCATCGATGTATTATTCATATCCTTTCTTCTTAGGCTATTATTTTGCAGATTCTCACCTTGTGATGGGTTTAATTGTTTCCCTCCAAAATTCATATTTTGAAGTCCTAATCCCCAGGATCTCAGAATGTGTCCTTATTAAGAAAAAGGGTCATTTCAGATGTAATTAGTTAAGATGAGGTCATACTGAAGTAGGGTAGGCCCCTAATACAATATGACTGATACCCTCATTAAAAAGGCAAACTTCAACATAGGGAGAAGTAGGCACATAGAAAGAATACCATGTAAAGATCAGTTACACTACTGCAACCCAAGAAACTACCAGAAGCCATGAGAGAGGCCTGGAACAGATATTTCCTAGTAACTTCTGAAAGAATTTGGCCCTGCCAATACCTTGATCTTGAACTTTTAACCTTGAAAACTGGGAGAAAAATCTCTGTTGTGTAAGCCACTATGTTTATGGTAATGTGTTATGGCAGCTCCAGCAAACTGACACCTTGCTTCTGTGTACATCATTTTCCTAGTTAATTCTCCAATAGTTCTCATGCATCTTCTCTTACAACAGGTCTTTCACTTCCTCCTTCAAATCAAACTCAATGATCTTGCCAAGTCATGAGACCTTTTCCATAAATGTGAATGGCCTCTTGCCATTCAATTTTAATAAGCAGGGCACAGGGTTAAACCATTAAGTTCTCTATTCAATCATGAAAATTAAATTTAAGTTCCCCCACATCCATATTCTCTTCCATAATATAATATGAAAAATTTGTTTAAAACATTACAACCATGGTGGCAGATGAGTGAGAAATAAATAAGACATCCTGGAATAATCATAGGACATTACAACATTTCCAGTACAAACATTTTTTCTCTCAAAGATTGCTAAGCATTTTATTTTAGGCTCCACGCCAGCTCCCCTTAAAGAATATTGAACTGGATCTGTTGAGACTTAATGTGCCTGTCCATTAGATTAGATTTTGCACCAACCACTTTACCCTCCAAAGAAGTGTCAAATCGAACATTATTTGTAGAAATTAAGGTTGAATTCTGAGGTACAGAATATGTCAGCCACTTACATAAAAAAACTCAAATAAAAATATAAAGCAGAAGAGTTTAAGGAGATAATTTAATTTATAATTGCAGTCTTATAATATATAGAGCAGTTTTAAATGTAAAGAATGTACACATACAAATATAGAGCTTAAAACATTGCATTAAATTATGGAAACAAATCTAAAATAAACCATCCTAAATCAGTGCTTCTCTAACTTTCATATGCAAAAGAATGTGTTAAAATGCAGATTCTCAGATATTCTGGCATCTTCTGATTCAGATTTTGCATTTTAACCTGCAGGTGAATTCTGAACCAAGAAATTCAAAGATAACTTTTCAGAATCAGTAATCTCTACTTTATGTAATGTTCTTTCCAACAAGAAGTGACTCCTTAACTGCCACTTCTTATAACATTTTTTTAAAGTCCATATTCAAATCAAAAGAAAAGTCTATAAGATAATATGTTTTGATTTTGGGCTTAGAATCTATGGTCACTATCAATTGTAGTATCATCTCAGTCCTATAAATCACATAGACTTACGAATAATCTCAGTTGGACCAGAACTCACCTCTGCTCTTGCTCTCTGGTCAGCTTTAGCATATTCCTGCTCATGATGCCCTTTGTGAAAATTCAGTCACCTTGTGAAGGGTACCTTACTCCCAGTATATCTAAGATCTGGCATGTGGGGCCCTGCAGAGCAACAGGGAAGAGAGGTTTCCTTCAACCCTGTTTCAGCTCTAGCTGTGTGGAGAATTTTGTCAGTTCTCTTATAACAATGATCCTGTTCAGCCAAAAATACTTCCTACTAAACACTGTGAGTAGATGGAAAGAGGTTGGGAAATGGAATCAGTGTGAGAGAATGTACTTAGCTTCCTAGGAAACTGTTCTTCAGGGAACCTCTGGTCCTTCTAAGATCTTATTGGTTCTACTAAAATAAATGTGCAACAATGGAGGGACCTAAAGGAGGGGGGAAATCTAGTAGTTTTCATTATTCTTTGTTAGTGTAAAAGATTCCCTCTATAGGGACTATCTCAGAGAAGGATAAATAAATCATTATAATGATTATAAAGTAAAGCTAGCAAAGGCAAAGGGTATCTAAGTTCATGCTTGTTGGTAGGAAGATAGAATGATGCAGGGATTATGGGATTTGGAGTCAGACAAATTTGAGTTCAAATACCAGGCCTATTGATAGGTTATGTAGAACCATTACTAAGCTGTTCTTGGGCTAAGTTATTTCACCTGTATAATGGAACTAACAATATTTACCTTGTAGGACTGTCATTAGTATTAAATGATATAAATACACACATGTTTACATAATATATGTATATATAATATCTGTAGGCTATATACACATACACACAGATACACACACACCTAAATGCATACATAGTACACATAAATACACACACACACATATATATATATGTGTGTGTGTATATATATATATATATATATATATCAGTATACTGCCTGGCATGTAGTAAGTGTTGTATAAATAGCAAGGGTATTAGTAATTTATCATTGTTAGGATAAGAAATGAGACACAATAACCAATTTAAACCTCTAACATTTGGGAAGTAATTTTTCTTACTGATACCTCATTTTGTTTGCTATGGCTATAACATCCTAAGCATTCCAGGAAGTCATTTATTTTTTATTTACTATATGCCAGCCATCGTGAGTACAAAACCAAAGCGTGGTAGTCAGGGTTCTGTCTCTTTGTGGCTCTTCCCAATTACCACCTCCTGTCCCACAGGGTTCTTCTACTTTCAGGTATTATCTTATAGAAACCTTCTTGCATCTAATGGTTGCATTCAGTGGTACCATGCTTCCAACTTATGAGACTATTATTCTAACAGCCAAGGACAATATAATTTCTATAACAAGATACAATATAAATTTAAACATTTATAAATCAGTTTTTGAAAACAAATGGTTAGGGGACAGTTCTCCATGGGTCTTTCATGATTCTGCTTGTGTGGCAAGCAAGGCACTGACTGCCCTCTGTTCCAGACTATCTTTTCAAGAATTTTTTTTCCAGTTTATGGAAAAAAAGAGATAGTGGTCACCTTCTGGAAAACAGGGAAAGTTTGCTGAAAGCCTTGGAATATAAAGATGGTGTCTTCCTTCCGAGCAAGGGAAAATCATGTTTAATACTCATCATAAAAGATTTAGCTCAGGAGTCCTCTCCTGTGTCACTATGCACTGTATGTGCAGGTGCCAAGTGACCCCCTTATGAGCACCCTTAGGAATCAATACAAAAATTTCATCTTCTGGTTACTGCTATTGTTGTTGGGAGGAACAGTCCTTCATCTCCCAACCAGAGTCTCAGGCCTTCTAGCAGCATCCATGAAACTGTAGCAAGCTAACTTGTAACTTATAAGTAGAGTAACCTCTTAGGTATTTCACAGTTCCTGACACAAACTATAGGGTAGGACCACATGTATTTCAGGTAGTAGCAACTTTTCTTCAACATGAATTGTGTGTATCAATTATATGTTCAGCCTGTGGTCAACAGGATGAAGGAATAAACATTGAAGTCTCCCACAAGTAAGATTTTAATTAAACTGGTTTTTCCTTCTTCTTCCATGTTTGGTTGAGGCTATAAGGTAATTATTTTTATATCACAAACTGCAGATACTGCAGATAATGTTCTGAGAAAGGGGAGAAAAGAAGGAAGGAGAAGAAGGCAGAAAGAGAAGAAAAGAGAGAATGCAATGGGTAATGGTTACACATTTAAAAATTATATAATAGAAAAGCTGGATAACTGGGTGTTAGAAGCTTTTTTATTTTTTTTAATAGGCATATTGATGACTTGGCAACACTGAAGAACACTTATATTAACATCTTTTCTAAAAATTCCCAAAAGTTTCAAAATACTCTTACCTGATCTTTGGTTATTGGAATAGCTACAAAGTAATGTGGGGTCTCTCCTTTCTGTTTCTTTTTTTGTCATTTTGGCTTTTGTTGTTGTTGTTGTTTTGTTTTGTTTTGTTATGTCACTGTCTGTCTTATCACATGCCTCTGGTCTTGCCCCTCCAAGTCTTCACCATGCTGACCTGGAAGACTTCAGTCTGCTGAGCTGTGTTGGCTGGACTTTCCATTCTTGTATGTGGCTACCTTGGTATTCCTCCATTGTTTTCACTTCACTTTCTTCAGATCACATTCCTGTGAACTAGCCAGGTACTGGAGCCTCAATTCCCCTTGATCCTGTGCTATGTTCATAAGTATGTTTATGAAGATTTGTCTCTGCCAAACCAGCTCTTGAATCAGATTCTTGTTTCTTTGTTTTTTGTTTTGTTTTTTGATGCTGCAGAAGCTTCCTGGCTCCAGAAGAGCCTTTCCTATAATTACTGCTGCTGCCTCAAGACTCTCAAAATGGCCATAGTCTGGTATTTCCCTGTTTGCCACTGGGCCCTTGAGAGTGGCCATCTGGCCCTAAGAACCCACAGCCATTAGGGATGTCTCCTGTAGGCATGCCAGCTGCCCTCGCATCACTCTTGGCATGACCTCCTCTTGGCCTTGGAACCACTGCCCTATCACTTGCAGAACATGTTCTATCACAAGCTGCATCTCACTTGTTTTGGGAGATTCTCTCTGAGGTTTCCACTGCAGCATTCTCTGTGGTACTTGATCCTCTAGACCTTCCCACCAGGGTCTTTCTAAAGGTTCTTCTTCTTGAACTGACTGTCAAGCCAGCTGTTCTTTGTTTGAACTTGACTGCTACAGCTTTGAGAACCTTTTTTACTTGGTCAGCAATTCCTAGACAACTCCTCTAGAAATCAGTGGCCTTTGTGTGGTATAGCCACAAGTCCAGCCTCCCCCTTGTGTAAGTTGTGATGTGATTTCTCCTACTGCAGTGCCAAGTTGTGCTCCTGCTCTGCCAAAATTCCCTTCAACCTGTTCCGGCTGTATCCTTTGTTTTACCTTTTCCAGATAGAAGTGATGGAGCCAGGGTAACACCCTGACAACTTCTTCCAAGTCTCTCTCTCTCTCTCCATAAGCTCACTAATGTCACCATTTTCTTTTCCAAGAACATAAATTATATGCTTACCTGCCCTTGGAACTGTCATGCCTTGGAATCCTCAGCTCTTCTTTGTCACAGATTTGCTGCCATGATCCACTTAGGCCCTCTGTGTCTTTTTCCTTTACCTTGTCTCTGTCCAGCTCCTTGGCATGGGCTACATATTACACCTTTTTCTCCAGGGCCAAGAGGCTTTTTACTTTAAATTATTTTCCTCCATTTGAATGAGGTGAAACTCCTGGTGAGTGGAACTGGGATTTCCTGGTGTGGGTACAGGATGGCTTTAGTCTACCATGTTGCTGCTTCTTCAGTGGCTCTGCCATCTTGCAGTGTAGCATTCACTTGATCCAGCCTGATGCTACCTCATCATGTTTTGCAAATCAGTAATTTCTTCAGAATGCAAACCATATTTTCTTAAGTAATTATCTTGTCCCATCATTATATTTTTAATTAATTCTTTTTGAATATTGAAGAAACACCTTTTCTCTGTCAAATCTGTCCAGTGATAATGTCGCTGTTGCTTTGGGTCCAAAATGTTCAGAATCTCATTGTCTTAGGCCTTAAGGTGTTGATTCATCATGTTTTGCCTCCAACACAGTTGTTCTGTTGCCTCCATCTCCTGAAGGCTCCCTTCCTTATGGAAATGGTACCGATACTCCATATCAATACATTTTTATCAGAACATGGTGCCAGACAATAAATAGTCAAATGCAAAAGAATAAACTTGGACCTTTATCTCACACTGCATACAAAAATGAATTCCAAATGGATCAGGAACTTAAAGGTAAATCCCAAAACTGTAAATTTTATAGAAGAAATCATAAGGGTAAATCTTCATGACCTGGGATTTGGCAAATAATCCTTAGATAAGACATCAAAATCATGAACAACAACATAAAGATAAATTGGACTATATTAAAATTTTAAAAATTTGTGCTTCAAAGGATATTATTAAGAAAGTAAAACATTGAATTCTGGCCAAAATGGAGGCCTAGACAGACATGCTGTGTCTCCTTCCACAACTAAGGAATACAACTACCTCAAAACTAGAGGCAACCAGAAGTTCCAAAAAATTGAGCTACATGCAAGTCCAATAAACAAAGATATAATGAAGAAATACTCATCCAGACAGGTAAGAGGGGCGGATCTGGAGGGGAGAGGATGTGGTGTGATCGTGGCAGCAACAGCAGTGGCAGTGACAGTCTGGTAGAAAGCGCAGTAATGCATTTTTTAAAAGTATATTTTATTAATTATGTTGTTACAGTAGTTCTCATTTTTTTCACCTTTGCTCCCTTCTGCCCAGTACCCCCCTACCCTCCAGCAATCCCACGCTCCTTAGTTCATGTCTATGGGTCATGCATATAAGTACTTTGGCTTCACCCTTTCTTATATTATTCTTAACTTCCCCCTGTCTATGTTTTACCAACTGATTATGCTTCTTAATCCCTGCACCATTTCCCCATTTCTCCCCCTTCCCAGCTTATAACCCTCCAAATGATCCCCATACCTATGATTCTGTTCCTATTCTGGTTTGCTTAGTTGGATTTTGTTTTTATTTTTTAGATTCAGTTGTTGATAGTTGTAAGTTTGTCATTTTAGTGTTCATAATTTTGATCTTTTTCTTAAGTAAGTTCCTTTGACATTTTATATAATAATGGGTTGGTGATGATGAACTCCCTTAGCTTCACCTTGCCTGGGAAGCACTTCATCTGCCCTTCCATTCTAAATGATAGCTTTGCTGGATAGAGTAATCTTGGTTTCAGGTTGCTTTTCATCACATTGAATACTGCTTGCCAGTCCCTTCCTGCCTGCAAAGTGTTCTCTGAGAAATCAGCTGATAGTCCTATGGACAGCCCCCTGTAGGCAACTCTCTGCCTCTCTCTTGCTGCCCCCATAACTCTGTCTTTATCTTTCACCTTTGGCATCTCAGTCATGTTGCATCCTGGTGTGGTCCCTTCTTGGCCCAGCTCGCCCAGGACCCTCTGTGCTTCCTGGACCTGTATGTCCATCTCCTTAGTAAAATTTGGGAAGTTTTCCTCATTTTTTCCAATTCTTGCTTCCTCATTCTGCACTCGTTGACTGTATTTTTCTTCCTTTTGTTCTAAATCATTGATTTGAACCCAATTCCTTCCCTTCACCATTGGTTTTGTGTGGACTTTCCTTCATTTCATTTAGCATAGCCTTCACTTCTTCTCCTATGTGTCTGCCATACTCAAGCATATCTGTCAAGCCTATGAGCATTTTTATCACCAGTGTTTGGAATTCTGGGTCTGTTAGGTTGTCTATCTCCTCATCTTTGAGGTTCGCTATCTCCTCATCACTTATCTCCCACTGCTACCTTGATCCATTCCCCCTTTTGGGCCATCTTTCTCTGTCTCCTCATCTTGACAGGCTCCTGTGTTTGTTTTCCTCCACATCCCAAGTAGAGCTGTCGCTCCTGTTATGTTGTAAGGAGCGGAGCCTTAGGGATTTGTCAGTACAGGGCAACCTGTTTCACCACGTTGTGGTGCTGTATGTGAGGGAGGAGTACAAGAGGGAACAATGCCGCCTGCCCAGCACGAGCCCCTTTTCCAGACACCTCTCCCACTTCTACACCAGAAAGGCGCCTCTCTAGCTGCTGCCCTGGCTGTCATTCCCAGAGTGGGTGGGTCTGCAGATGTTCTAGGACCATGGGGGCCCTTGAAATAAGCAGACTCTGCTGAAAGATCAGCAGTTTCTGCCTCCACCCTAACCCTTACTGGTTTGTACAGTCAGAAGCAATGAGGCTTGATTTTCCCTGGTGCTGAGACCGTGAGTTGCTAGGTCCAATCAGGAGCTGGGAATGCTCCCCAGGTGTCCCTCCTGACTTTAAAATGTGTGACTATGGTTTCTGCCCACCTGCTGCTGCCGCCGCTGCTGCCACCACCACACCGCCTCCTATCTGCCCCAGCTCCGCCCCTCCTACCTGTCTGGATGAGTATTTCTTCTTTATATGTTTGTTTGCTGGACTTCCATGCAGTTTGATTTTCTTGAACTTTTGGTTGTTTCTAGTTTTGAACTAGCTGTATTCCTTCTTAGTTGTGGAGGGAGATGCAGCATTCCTGTCTACACCTCCATCTTAGCCAGAAGTCCTGTAAATTTTAATATATAAATTTAAATACATATTTTATTGGGTAAAATAAATATAACACAAAATTTACCATTTTAACCATTTTTAAGTGTAAAGTTCAGTAGTACAAAGTATAACCATGATCATTGTGCAACCATAACCATTGTACACCTCAGCTCCAGAATTTTTAATCTTTCCAAACTGAAACTCTCTGCCCATTAAACAGTAGATCGCCATTCTCTCTTTCCCGCAGCCCTCCTCAACCACCATTCTACTTTATACTTCTATAAATTTGACTACTCTAAATGTCTCATGTAAGTAGAACTCATACAATATTTGGTTTTTTGTGACTCGTTTATTTCATTTAGCATGATGTCCTCATGGTTCATTCATGGTGTAGCATGTATCAGAATTTTCTTCCTCTTTAAGGTTGAATAATATTTTATTATGTGTATAGAACACATTTTACTTATCCATTTACCCATCAATAGACATTTAGGTTCTTTCCAGCTTTTGGCTACTGTGAATAATTCTGCTATGAACATTGGAGTGCAAAGATCTGTACAAATTCTTTGAATGTTGTTTCATTGCGGGATTGTTAAGCATTGGTTCATGATTCAGGAACATAAAACAAGAATAACTTAGAAGTAATTTTCAGGCTTCTTATCTGTAAATAACATATAATATACTTATTAATAAATCTCTACTGGATATTCTACTCTTTCCTTCGACTATACTCCCAGACTAATAAATGGTCTTACCTGGAGAATATATACAAAGATTTCCTTAATTAGAGCTATCTGGGCATCCTTCTAGAAGACCAGTTTGAGTATCATTTTCTCTCTTCCATTTTCAGCAGAGCATGGACCAAGAGAAGAATGATAACCAGCTTCCCTTTATGGATACTGATAGGAAAGTATTTGATTGTGTGTATCTGGCCATTTCTGTGCTAACTTTTCCCCATTTATTTTTTGTCCATCATATTTCTGGAACAGACTAGCACTCATTTTGGTTTAAAATCTAAAAAACCAAAATATTTTGATTGGATGGAAAAAGCTATTAAGTTTACTGATAGACAAGAAAGACACTTAAAAAAATACTTTATTGATTATGCTGTTAGTTGTCTCAATTTCTTTTCACTTTGTTCCCCTCCTCCTAGTAACCCCCCTTTCTCCAGTTGTCCCTCCCCCTTAGTCCATGTGCATATAGCTCTTCTCAACATCTTCCTATCTATTCCACTTCCTCCTACTATGCTTAATTTCTGTACAATCTCCCTCCCTTTTCCCCATTCCTCACTTCCCGCTGACCTCCCCCCATAATGTTCCACATACCTATAATACTTTTCCCACTCTCGTTGCCTACTTAGTCTGCCTTTGTTTCAGTTTCTTAGCTTCTGTTGTTGGTTGCTGTGATACAGTTTTCATTTTAACGTTCATAGTTTTGATCCTCTTTCTCCTAAATAAGTCCCCTTGGCATTTCATATAACAGTGATTTGGATCTGATGAACTCCTTCAGTTCTACTTTGTCCTGGAAGCACTTTCTCTGCCCTTCTATTCTGAATGACAGCTTCGCTGGATAGAGTAATTGTGGTTGTAGGTTTTTGCTTTTCATTACTTTGAATGTTTCTTGCCAGTCTCTTCTTGCCTACAGAGTTTCTTTTGAGAAATCAGCCGATAGTCTTATTGGGACCCCTTTGTATGTAACTCTCTTCTCTCTTGCTGCTTTTAAGATTCTCTCTTTATCCTTAGTTTTTGTCATTTTGGTTATAATGTGTCTTGGTGTGGTTCTCCCTGAGTCCAGGTTTTTTGTAACTCTGTGCTTCCTCGACCTGCAAGTCTATTTCCTTCCACAAATCATGGAAGTTGCGCTTCATTATTTTTTCACATAATTTTTCAATTTCTAGCTCTTCTCTTCACCTTCTGGCAACCCTATGATTTGTATGTTGGCCCACTTATAGCTGTCCCATAGGTTTCTGACCCTCCCCTCATTTTCCTCATTTTTCGTTTCCCCTTTCTGCACTGGTTGACTGTTTGTCCCTTCCCTAAGTTCCAATTTGTTGATTTGATCCCTGGTTTTCTTTCCCTCACCACTAGTTTCATATGTGTTTTCATTCATTTCAGCAGGACTAGCCTTCATTCCTTCCCCATTTTGTTTAAGATCTGCTGTTAGGTCTGTAAGCATTCTTATAACCAAAGCTCTGAACTGTGCCTGAGAAAGATTTCCTATCTGCTATTTCGTTAGGTCAGATATTTGCTGTATGGTTAGCTGTGTCACTGGGGTCTCTATCATGATCTGTGCCATCCTAACAGTTTTGTGTTTACCTTTGCTTCCTGGGTGGGGCTGTCACACCTCCTATGCTATAGGGGGCAGAGCACCATGCACTTGTCTCAACCGGGTGACCCTTCTTACCACGCTGTGGAATTTTCTGTGGGGGCAGGGATCCAAGATGGATTTTTCCTGTTCACTCTCCGCTGAGAGACCAGGAGCGTCCTCATCTGTCCCTACCCACTCCAGGCCTCACAGTCCAAGGCAATGAGGGTCTGCCCTCCCTGGAGTTGGAATTGCAAGCTGATGAGTCTGGTCTGCAGTCAGGGGTTCTCCCCAGGCGCCTCTCCACTCACCCCCCCCAAATACAGGTGTCTGTGCCCACCGCCATCCCACCGCCATCACCACCGCCACTGCCACCACCAGCACAGCTTGACCTCTCCGCCCAAGCCTCGCCCCCTCCACCTGCTCAGACAAGCACCACTTTTCTACAGCTTCATACGTTAGACTTCATCTATTCTCTGGAACTTCTAGTTATCTCTGGTTCCCAGCTGTGGAGGGAGACAGAGCATGTCAGTCTAGGCCTCCATCTTGGCCGGAAGTCTCCTAGGAAGACACTTTTTTTCTATAGTTGTGACTAATATTCCAACCCCATGTAAAAGTTCTCTCATTTCTGCAAAATGATTTCATCTTACAATTGGAAAAGGATAAATATTACATAATGTGGTGCATTTAAAAGATAACATGAGCAAAGTATAACAAATTATTACACATTTATGAGGACTATGAAACCACAAACCGAGCATACTTTTAAATTACCTTAGTATTGAGATAAAAATGCATTAGGCTAATATAAAGAATATAGATTTTCAGTAAAGTAGAACTAATTATCTCTGAATTTTAAATAACACATTCTGTGATAAATGATAATTCCTTGTAACAATAATCTAAGAAAATTCCCTGTCATCCAAAGTTCTCAATGATATTTATAATTTCAGTGATTTCTTTAAGCATTAAAAAAAGTTGATTTCTGAGTATTACAATGATATTGTATAATTATCTTTTTAAATATATAAATCAGGCAGAAATAAAAGAATAATATTAACTTCCATTTGAACTATACTTTACATATATATATGTATCTTTATTGAGATATAATTCACACATTCTACAATTTAGTCAAGGTTACAATTACATCATCTTTAGCATATTCACAGACATATGGAACCATCATGACAGTTTCAGGACATTTTGCTCACCTCAGTTAGAAACTGCACCCTTTTGCTGTCACCTCTTCTCACCCACTCCTCAAACCTCTCAGCCCTAACTTGCAGGAGAAATAGGTGACAAGGAGATAGCCAACCTAACAGATGTAGAATTCAAAACACTGGTGATAAAAATGCTCACAGGCTTGACAGATATGCTTGAGTATGACAAACGCATCAGAGAAGAAGTGAAGACTATGCTAAGTGAAAAGGAAAATCCACACAAAACCAGTGGTGAAGGGAAGGAAACTGGGGTTCAAATAAATGATTTGGAATGTAAGGAAGGAAAAAGCAGTCAACCAGTACAGAATGAGGAAGCAAGAATTGAAAAAAATTAGAAAAACTTCCCAAATTTTGTAAAGGAGATGAACATACAGGTTGGGAGGCATGGAGGGTCCCAGGCAAGCTGGGCCCAGAGGGGACCACACCAGGACACAACATGACTGTGATGCCAAAGGTGAAAGATAAAGACAGAGTCCTGGGTGGCAAGAGAGAGGCAGAGAGTTGCCTACAGGGAGCTGCCTATAGGAACATCAGGTAATTTCTCTGAGGACACTTTGCAAGCAGGAAGGGACTGGTAAGCAGTATTCAATGTGATGAAAGGCAACCTGCAACCAGGACTACTCTATCCAGTAAGGTTCTTATTTGGAATAGAAGGGCCAATGATGTGCTTTCCAGACAAGGTGAAGCTAAAGGAGTTCATCATCATCAAGCCAAAATTATATGAAATGTCAAAGGGACTTACTTAAAAAAAAGATCAAAACTATGAACACTAAAATGACAACAAACTCACAACTATCAACAACTGAATCTAAAAGATAAAAACAAAATCCAAGTAAACACACCAGAATAGAAACAGAATCATAGGTATTGGGATCATTTGGAGGGTTATCAGCTGGGAGGCAGGAGGGGGAGAAATGAGGAAATGGTTCAGGGATTAAGAAGTATAATCAGTTGATACAAAATAGACAGGGGGAATTTAAGAATAATACGGGAAGGCCCTGGCTGCTGTGGGTCAGTGGATTGAACGTCGGCCTGTTAGACAAGTGTCGCTGGTTCAATTACCAGTCAGGGCACATAATTAAGTTGCATGTCAGGTCCCCAGTTGGGGGTGCGAGTGAGAGGCAACCACACAGTGATGTTTCTCTCCCTCTTTTTCTCTTTCCCCCTCTCTCTAAAAATAAAGAAACAAATTATTTAAAAAAATAGAACTTCCAGCCAAGATGGAGGCTTAGACTGACACGCTTGGTCTCCCTCTACAACTAGAAAGGAATACAACTACCTCAAAACAAAAGATAACTAGAAATTCCAGAAAATAAAACTACATGGAAGCCCAACATACGAAGTTATAAACCAGCGGTGCTCTTTGGACAGGTAGGAAGAGTGAAAGCGGGCGGTGCTGTTTGTGGTAGCAGTGGGGATAGTGACAGGGGGAGCAATCCCAACTGCATCTAGCCCAGGCAGCTCGCGACCCCAACACTGGGAAAGGCAGCCCCCCCATTGCCTCAGACGGTGAGGCCCAGAGGGCGGGAGGACGGATCCTGGTCTCCCAGCAGAGAATAATGGCAGGAATCCATCTTGGACCCCCGTGCCCACTCAAAGCACCACAGCGTGGTGAAAAAGATTGTGAATCTCCACCAGTCACTGGGTAGTGATGAGTACATGGGGCTCTCCCCCCTACATCCTACCCAGAAAGCAAAGCAAAACACAAATCTGTCAAAATGAGGCAGACAACTATAGAAATCCCAGTGACCCAGCTCACCAGGCAGCAAATGAAGAATCTGACATACAAACAAATAAGAAGCCTTTCAGAGGCTCAATTCAGAGCTATAGTTATTGGGTGGCTTACATAATTAACAAAAGATTTGGAACAAGACTGGGAAGGATTGAAAGCCACTCATACTGAAATGAATGAAAACACATACGAGACAAGTGATGAGGAAATAAAATCCAGAGATCAAATCAGCAAACCAGAACATACAGTCAACGAGTGTGGAAAGAGGATACAGAAAGTAAGGAAAGTGAGGAGAGGATCAGAAGCCTCTGGGACAGCTATAAGAGATCGAACATATGGATTATAGGATTGCCAGAGGGTGAAGAAGAACTAGAAATTGAAAAATTATGTGAAAAAATAATGAAGCAGAACTTCCCTAACTTAGGGAAGGAAATAGACTTACAGGTCCATGAAGCACAGAGAGTTTCAGAAAAATTGGACCCAGGGAGAACCACTCCAAGACACATTATAATCAAATTGTCAAAAATTAAAGATAAAGAGAGAATATTAAAAGCAGCAAGAGAGAAGAAAAGAATCGTGTACAAAGGGGTCCCAATTAGACTATCAGTTGACTTCTCAAGGGAGACCCTGCAGGCAAGAAGGGACTGGCAAGAAATATTCAAAGTAATGAAAATCCAAAACCTATAGCCACGAATACTCTATCCAGCAAAACTGTCACTCAGAATAGAAGGGCAGAGAAAGTGCCTCCAGGACAAAGTAAAACTGAAGGAGTTCATTAAATTCAAACTGCTGTTATATAAGATGTTAAAGGCACTGGTTTAGAAAGAGGAGGATCAAAACACTGAACATTAAAATGAAAACTGCATCACAAGAACAAACAACAGAAGCTAGGGAATCAAAACAAAGGCAAACTAAATAGGCGACGAGAGTGGAAAAAGAATTATAGGTATGGGGAACATACTAGGGGGAGGTCATTGGGGGGAGGGAGGGAGATAGTACAGGAATTAAGAAGCATAGTAGGAGGGAATGGAATAGACAGGAAAAGGTTGAGAAGAATTATATGCACAACCAATGGACATGGACTAAAAGGGGGGACAACTGGAGGGAGGGGGGCCACCAAGTGGAGGAAAGCAGAGGGAAGGGAAATTGAGACAATTGTAACAGTATAATCAATAAAACATATTAAAAAACATATTTCACCACCCTTGCTTGAGGTGGTGAAAAAAAAAAAAAGAATAATATAGGAAATGGTGAAGCCAAAGAACTTATATGCACAACCCATGGACATAAATTAAGAGGGATGGGATTGCTGGAGGGAAGGGGGTACTGGGCAGAAGGGAGCAAAGGGGGAAAAATTGGAACTACTGTAGCAACATAATAAAATATACTTTAAAAATTTTACATATGTACAAATTTTACATAAACAAATTTTTAATTACATAAATATGCAAATTTTTATATGTAACAACAGTCAAGGAGCTCAAATATCTCAGTTGAGACACTGACCCCACCCCCACACTCTCTTGACATCTTAGAAGTGAGATAGTTTCCACAGAGAATAATCAATTAACATAACAGTACAGTAAATAATGGTTTCTAGATTCTACCCAATTACCTGATGCTTTTCTGTTCTTTGCCTGAACCACAAGATAGAAATATTGCTGCTGTTCCCTCCTTTGGCAGATGAGGTTTTCTGGTACTTACTGTCTAGTGACTTTTAACATATGTGGCATAATCTTAAAAAAAAAATAATCCATGATCCTTACTAGTCCCTTAAGATTCCTAGACCAAGTAGTCTTGAATTAAAGCAGCTCAGGCTAAATCAGAATACAAATTCACAGACAAACTGTAGCTATTTGAGGATCTGGGAGAGTATGTATGATGGAGCGTGACTGAGAGGTTTGCCTTCACTGATACTCAGAATATTTTCCCAAGCTACAGTCTATTGTTCTGAAGTTGCATGTTTGTTGATTACAAAATAATTGGCTGATAATGACACTTTTTTTTTTCTCCTTTAAGCATTCTGTGGGAAAATATTCACTAACAGGCAGGAATTTCAGGAAGAATTAATAAAGTACCACTAACCAGAACTGTTAAACAGAATTCTCTATTTGCCAGTAATTTCACACAGATTCAAACACAAAGTTGTAAGAAGCTGTGAAAACAACCCTACAAAACCCAATGCTTGACTTTGGTCATTGGTAGATGATTAGAATGGACTCCAGGTCCCACAACTCTTAGTGGAGGTTCTTACCACCCCATCAGCAGTCTCTTTTCTATGTAAACATGGTTCTCAAAGTATAGTTCAAAACCACCAGTTTCAATATCTCTTGGCAAGTATTAAGACACGCAGGTATGAGGGCCTCAACCCAAGCCGGCTCTATTAAAATCTATGTGGGTTGGGAAGTGGGAGGTGGGGCTTGGGGCCCAGCCTTCCAGGAGATTCTAAGGGAAACTCTGATATATACGTTAGTAACTAATGTTTCTAATAGAGATCCAATGTACATCAAAATACAAAATATATTCTGAAACACAGACTCTAATTATATATGATAAAGGTTTAACATGCAAGTAAATTGTCCTGCATTTTACTTGTTTAAAAAATGCCTTACTCAGAGAGGTTTGATTAAGACTATAGCAGTTGCAGAACTTACTGCTTTTGTAACTATTGCATAACCTTAGGTTTCTCAAGGTAAACTGTTAATCAGACCATTGTCACACAGTTTACTCCCAGCTAATGAACTCTTGGTTGTCATCAATACAGGAACTGGAATACTTACTTAAAGTGAACATTTTAATTAAGTCCAAACTCCATCTACTCTTTATCTCCAAACCTATGATAAACCACTCCACCAGCATAAGACTAACAGCTTTTTAATAAAAGCCAATGTGTTAGAAGCAAAACAAAACAAAACACAGAAAGCACCTTGTTTCATTATAAAGATCCCGATTTCATTATTTAACTAATAAGTGTTGTCCTGACAACTTTGCAGACACCAATTCACCAGATTTGTGCCTTTAATTTCTCCACCTTTGCTCATTTGAGAAGTGCATCTTCAGCAAGTTTTCACCCAATTCCTACATTGCCTGATTTAGCCAAATCACTCACTGGAAGCTCACACAGGATTAAAACATGAACATTCTCTCACATCTTGATCCAAGGATGAATTCTCCATATAGCTAAGTTTAGGTGATAGTGCAGTCTCATTCACTGAAGTGCAAATGAGACACCTCCAGAAGGACATCCTGTAGACCTGGCCCCCTAATACATTGCCTAGAAGACATAGAAAACTGGTATTCAAGCTGCACAGGTTAGGAGTGACAGGCATTTCTTTCATTTCCTCTGTCTTTAACTGTAGGAAGTTGCATTTTTCCTTCATTCATAGATGGGAGGGAGATACATGCAAGGGTTCTGCCAGGACCCAGGGACAACCTCAGGGACCTTCTCCTGCAAGCTCTTCCCTAACTGAACACCAGCATTACCCATCCTTTCCTTCCTTCTTATAGCTTCCCAGGAACACCTCCAACTGATCTATTTTCACGGGGAGTAAACAGGTGTCCCTTGTGAACAGAATGCTCACTGCTTGGAAAAACTGGAGTTAAATAGAGAGCCCCAAAAGTTAGTACTTGAAAAGAAAAACCATGTTTAAAATATGCTCAAGAAAGTTTGTTTAATTTAAAGATCCATGGAAGAGTTTTATTTTATCAGTAAAATACTTGAAGGCATTCTGCGACCACTTAAGATTTTTAAAAGTTTTTATTCTATTACAGTTGTCCCAGCTTTTCCCCCTTTGCCTTCCTCCACCTGGCCCATGCGCTGTTCCCACAGCCAATCCCCACACTGTTGTCCATGTCCATGGGTCATTTATACATGTTTCTTAACTAGTCCCTTCCCCTTCTTTCCATCATTATCTCCCATACCCTCCCCTTTGGTTGCTGTCAGTCTGTTCCATGTTTCCGTGTCTGTGGTTCTATTTTGTTTATTAGTTTATTTATGTTCATTAGGTTCCTCTCATAGGTGAAATTATATAGTATTTGTCTTTCACCACCTGGATTATTTCACTAAGTATAATACCCTCCAGTTCCATCCATGTTATCACAAAGGGTAGAAGTTCCTTCTTTCTTTCTGCTGTGTAGTATTCCATTGTGTAAATGTACCAGTTTTTAAATCCATTCATCTATTGATGGGTACTCAGGCTCTTTCCAGCACTTGGCTATTGTAAATAGCACTGTTATGAACATAGGGGTGCATAAGTTCTTTTGAATTGGTATTTCAGGATTCTAAGAGTATATTCCCAGCAGTGGTCCTGAAAAGCCTTATGTTCTGCAAAATTACATGCTAAAAGCTATAAAACTTATGAAAAAAATAGGTTAAAAGTAGACCACTCAAAACCTATAGAACTTTGTCATCAAAGAAGTAACGGAGGAGAGATTAAATATGGCAGAGGAGTAAGTGGAAGCTAAACTAACCTCCTCCCGGGACCAGTCTGCATTTACAACTTGATTTTGGAGAAATCATCTGGAATAACCAACTGAACACTAGCAGGAAAGAAGTCTTATAACCATGGAGAGACAGTAAAGGCCGCTACATCACAACATGACCAGTAGGGAATGTGGAGATGCAGAAGGGCTGGCTGGGCTCCCACGGGTGGCAGCTGAAGGGTCTGAGAAACAGCTCAGCACTCAGGAGTTCCCCCTGAGAAGGGCAGGGTCTAAACCCCCAGCTGGGCTTCCCAGTCTACAGCAACAGAGTGCAAAGTAAAATAGTATCCGGCTGTGAAAAGCGAAAAGCCACAGGGTCTTGCTAGGCAGCGAAAAACAGCTGAAGAAAAAGAGCTCTTAAGCGGATCACATATGAAAATATTTTGGCCCCCACTTACCCTGGGCTCAAGAAGAGAAAAGACAGAGAAGACTAGAGACACTTGGGGAGAGTATGGCATGGTGGGTTTGAGGGGAGAACTGGGGGAGCAGCCAACTGAATTCAAGTGCTGACTCATTCCCAGTACTGGAGGCACACCATTCGCCTCTGAGTGGCGTCAGCCTGAGGGGAAGCAAAAGCCCTGCCTACAGGAATTAAGCTGCCACACCCTTGGTCCTTAGGCCTGATGGAAATCACAGATTGAATAGATTAACAACTAAAGGAGACAGACAAAGGTAATAGATCCCTGGAAGTCTCCAACAGGCTGCCTAGGACGAGACCGGTACATGATCTGACGCCACCGGGGGCAGATTCAGGAAATGCAGATCAATCTAAGAAGCAGCAACAAACAAGAAGAGTCACAAAAATGGGGAGACAGAGAAACAACCGCTCATCCGAATAAAAGGAGAAATCCCCAGAAAGACTGCTAAATGAAATAGAGGGACGCAAACCATCAGATATGGATTACAAAACATGGATTATGGAGTAGCTCAATGAGCTCAGTGGAAACTGCAAAGAACTCCAGGGAAACTACAAGGAACTCCAAAGAACTACAACAGACTTACTGAGAATTACACCAGCATGAATAAGGACATAGAAGCTATCAATAAAAGCCACGAGGAAACGATGAATATGATCTCTGAATTGAAGAACACAGTAGAAGGAATTAGAATCAGGCTAGAGGAAGCAGAAGATCAGATCAGCAAGCTGGAGGACAACATAGACAAAAACTCCCAGACAGTGCAACAAAATGAAAAAAGAATAAACAAGAATGAAGAGGTTCTAAGACAATTGAAGGATAACATGAAACGTAATAATATCTGTATCATAGGAATTCCAGAAGGAGAAGGAGAAGAGCAAGGGATAGAAAACCTCTTTGAAAAACTAATGACAGAAAACTTCCCTAACATGAGGAGAGAAAGAGTCATGCAAGTCCAGGAAGCACAAAGGGTCCCAATGAAGATGAACCCCAACAGGCCCACCTCAAGACACGTCATAATTAAAATGTCAACATTCAAAGACAAAGAGAGAATCCTAAAGGCAGCAAGAGAGAAACAACTAATAACATACAAGAGAGCTCCAATAAGACTATCATCAGATTTCTCAGCAGTAACACTACAAGCCAGAAGGGAATGGCAAAAAAATATTCCAAGCAATGAAAAACAAAGGCCTACAACCAAGACTACTCTACCAAGCAAGGCTCTCTTTGAAAGTGGAAGGTGAAATAAGAAGTTTCCCAGACAAAAGAAGACTAAAAGAATACATCTCCACCAAATCAGCATTGCAAGAGATGCTAAAGGGTCTACTTTAAGAAGATGAAGAAACGGAGAGAGAGGAGAGGAACACAAGTACAAAGGGGGAAAATAACAATGAATAAGTACCTATCAATAATAACCTTAAATGTAAATGGATTAAATGCTCCAATAAAATAGCATAGAGTAGCTGAATGGATTAGAAAGCATAACCCATACATATGCTGTCTACAAGAGACCAACCTCAAAACAAAAAATCTACACAGACTGAAAGTGAAGAGATGGAAAAATTTTTCAAGCAAATGAACATTTAAAAAAAGCTGGGGTTACAATACTTATATGAGACAAAACGAATTTCACAGCAAAGCCCATTAAAAGAGACATAGAAGGACATTTCATAGTACTTAAGGAAAAAATCATCAAGATGATATAAACCTTGTAAACATATATGTACCCAACATAGAAGCACCCAAATGTGTTAGGAAAATTCTGAAAGACTTTAGGAAGAATACAGACAGCAACACACTCAGAGTAGGGGATCTTCACACGCCATTGCCAACAATGAACAGATCTTTGAAGCAAACAAACACCTAGGATATTGAGGCATTGAACAACACTCTAGATCAAATGCACTTAATTGATATATAGAGAAATTTTACACCAAAGAAGCAAAATATAAATTCTTCTCAAGTGAACATGAAACATTTTCAAAGATAGACCACATGGTAGGACACAAAACAAGCCTCAACAAATTCAAGAAAATTGAAATTATATCAAGAATCTTCTCAGATCATGATTGGTTAAAATTGGAAATCCACCTCAAGGAAAAAACTCAAAAACATTTAAACTCATGGAGAATGAATAACATGCTATTAAGTAATGAATGGGTTAACAATGGCATCAAAGAAGAAATCGAAAAGTTTCTGGAAACTAATGATAATGAACATACAACAACCCAAAACCTATGTGACACAGCAAAAGCAGTCCTGAGAGAAAAGTTCATAGAAATACAGACCTACCTAAAAAAGATAGAAGAATCTCAAATAAAAAATTTAACCCTATAGCTACAAGAACTAGAAAAAGAACAAGCAAAGCCCAGAGCGAGTAGAAGGAGTGAAATCATCAAGATCAGAGCAGAATTAAATGACATAGAGAATAAACAAACAATTCAAGAGATCAACAAAAGTAGGAGCTGGTTCTTTGAAAAGATAAACAAAATTGACAAGCCTTTAACCAGGTTCATCAAGAGAAAAAGAGAGAGGACCCAAATAAATAAAATCAGAAGTGAAAGAGGAAGAATCACAACCAATACCACAGAAATACAAAAGATTGTAAGAAATTATTACGAACAACTGTATGGCAAGAAATTTGACAACCTAGAGGAAATGAACAAATTCCTGGAAGCATATTATCTTCCAAAACTGAATCAAGAAGAAGCAGAAAGTCTGAATAGATCAATAACAACTAGTGAAATTGAAGCAGTAATCAAAAACTCTCAGCACACAAAAGCCTTTGACCGGATGGCTTCACAGGTAATTTCTACAAAACATTTAGGAAAGAACTAACTCCTATCCTCCTCAGACTATTCCAGAAAATCCAAGAAGAGGAAAGACTCCCAAACTTGTTCTGTGAAGCCAGTATTACTCTAATTTCAAAACCAGGTCAAGACACACCAAAGAAATAAAACTATAGACCAATATCACTGATGAACATAGATGCTAAAATCCTCAACAAAATATTGACAAACCGGATCCAGCAACACATTAGAAAGATCATATACCACAATCAAGTGGGATTCATCCCAGGGATGCAAGGATGGTTTAATATTCACATAGCAATAAACATAGCACACCACATAAACAGAATGAAAGACAAAAACCACATGACCATATCAATAGATACTGAAAAAGCATTTGATAAAGTACAACACCCATTTATGATGAAAACCCTCAGAAAAATGGGAACAGAGGGAGCATACCTCAACATAACAAAGGCCATATATGATAAACCTAAAGCCAACATCATACTCAATGGGCAAAAACTGTTAGCAATCCCCCTGAGGTCAGGAACAAGACAAGGACATCCACTCTCTCTACTCCTATTCAACATAGTCTTGTAAGTTCTAGCCACAGCAATCAGACAAGAAAGAGAAATCAAAGGCATCAAAATTGGAAAAGAGAAGTAAAACTCTCATTATTTGCAGATGACATGATAGTGTTCATAGAAAACCCTATAGACTCCACAAAAAAACTACTTGAACTAATAATTGAAATTGGCAAAATAGCAGGGTACAAAGTCAATATTCAGAAATCGAAGGCATTTCTGTACCCAACAATAAAATCTCAGAGATCGAAACTAAAAGAAAAATGCCATTTACCATGGCAACAAGAAAAATAAAATACCTGGAAATAAACTTAGCCAAGGAGGTAAAAGACCTATACTCAGAAAACTGCATAACACTGAAGAAAGAAATTAAGGAAGATACAAATAAATGGAAGCATATACCATGTTCATGGGTGGGAAGAATCAACATCATTAAAATGTTTATACTACCCAAAGCAATTTATAGATTCAATGCAATCCCTATTAAAATACCAATGACATTTTTCACAGACCTAGAACAAATATTTCAAAAATCTATATGGAACAAAAAAAGAGCCGGAAAAGCCAGAGCAATTTTGAAGAAGAAGAACACAATATATCACAATACCTGATATAAAACTATACTACAAGGCCACGGTAATCAAAGCAACCTGGTACTGGCATAAGAACAGACATATAGATCAATGGAACAGAATAGAGAGCCCAGAAATAAACCCAGGTCTATATGGTCAACTAATATTTGACAAAGGGGGAAGGAATATCCAACGGAGTGAAAAGAGCCTCTTCAACAAATAGTGTTGGGAGAACTGGACAGAGACATGCAAATAAATGAAACTAGACCATCAACTTATACCATACACCAGAATAAACTCAAAATGGATCAAAGACTTAAATGTAAGCCATGACACCATAAAAGTCCTACAGAAAAATGTAGGCAGTAAAATTTCAGATATCCCACGTAGCAACATTTTCACTGATATATCTCCTAAGGCAATGAAAACAAAGAAAAGAATAAACAAATGGGACTACATCAAACTAAAAAGTTTCTGCTCAGCTAAGAAAACATCAGCAAGATGCAAAGGAAACCAACCATATGGGAAAATATATTCATCAATGACATCTCAGACAAGAAATTGATCTCCAAAATATATAAAGAATTCATATGACTCAACACCAAGAAGACAGACAACCCAATTAGAAAATGGGCAAAGGACCTGAAAAAACACTTCTCTAAAGAAGACATACAGAGGATCTATAGTCATATGAAAGAATGCTCAACATCACTAGCCATCAAAGAGGTGCAAATAAAAACCACAATGAGATACCACCTCACACCAGTAAGAATGGCAATCATCAACAAATGAACAAACGACTTGTGCTGGAGAGGATACGGAGAAATGGGAACCCTGGTGCATTGCTGGTGGGAATGCAGACCGGTGCAGCCACTATGGAAAACACTTTGGAATTTCCTCAAAAAAAACTAAAAATGGAACTATCTTTTGAACCAACAATTCCATTGCTAGAATTATATCCGAAAAATCCTGAAACACCTATTGAAAAGAACCTATGCACCCCTATGTTCATAGCAGTACTATTTACAATAGCCAAGTGCTGGAAACAACCTAAGTGCCCATCTGTAGATGAGTTGATCAAAAAACTGTGATACATTTACACAATGGAGTACTATGTAGCAGAAAGAAGGAAGGAACTTCTACCATTTGCAACAACATGAATGGAACTAGACAGAATTATGCTTAGCGACATAAACCAGGCAACGAAAGAAAAATACCTTATGCTGTCACAGGAAACTAATGAACAACACAAACAAATGAGCAAAATTGAACCAGAGGTATGTAAACAAGGAGTAGACTAACAGTAACAAGTGGGGAGGGGGAAGGGAGAGAAGGGGGTAAGAAGGGGAAGGGTCTAGTCAAAAAACATGTATAAATGACCCACAGACATGGACAACTGAGTGGGGAATAAATGTTGGAGAAGGAGGGGACAGGGTGCAAGGAAGCAAGAGGGGGAAAAAATGGGACAAGTGTAATGGAAAAACAAACAAAAAGTTTTTAGTGGGGGAAAAATGAAAATATGAAAAATGGTTATGCCAGTTCAGTGAATATTAGAAGGACAAGAATTTTCCTTCACACTGTATATATTTCTCCCTATCTGATTGCTCCACAGTTTGGCATTCTAAAGAAGTAATGATATAAGTTTCTTTGCATATAACTAATAAGACTAGTTGTTAATAAAGGGTTTTTTTTTTTTTTTACCAAGATTTTGACTGGAATGTCATGCCTAAAGGAGACATGCTTGGGCTCTGCTTGTTACCAAAAAGCCCTGGGGACTGGGATTAACTTTTGAAGGTAACAAAAGCCCATGAGATAAAAGACCTGGTACCGTGGTTGGTTGTGTGGTCCACAGCAATCTTTCCAGGGAAGGAATGAAGGTTGTTTTCCTGAAAGATGGCTAGAAGGGACCTTAAGGCATATGGAAAACCAGGAGAATTTGGAAAAGACAGGTGCGTACAAGCAAGGCTGAATGGCAGATATGTGGCTCAGCTTCTGTGCCCTGAAGGGCAGACTGAAGGTCACCCTAAATGTTCCTTGCGTAAGTTCCAGCAAAGCAGAATTAAAGATCATAAGTGATCATTTGCTGCTCTTATTGTGTTTATGCAAATGAACAGGATAAATTTAAAATGGACTTAATGCAGTCCTTTTAATGACAAAGAGGGTAATCTTAGGGAGAAAAATCATTATTCAAGAAACATCACAATGATCAGTGGTAGACTATAAAGTAGTGCAGCTAACCATTGTCAAAGTTTCTTTTCATTTAAAACATGTTTTCACTTGAAAGTTAAACTATGTCTGTGGTATCATCAAAGATATTTAATTTACAGGCAAGAAGAATGTCAAATGCCTTACAACTGGGTGTCTTTCAATAAGACAGTGTTACGGATTTAGAGACTTGTTTGTGGGTTATGTAGCATAAATTAACACGTGTTTTCTGTTTTCAAAGGGCATAAGCCTATGATTTCATTACCTGAATGATTATCTGTACGTATGGCCTCACTTAATCCTGTCTGCAGCGCTGCCTCCTGTGACTCAACAGTTTGGCTGACCTATGTGGCTTGGTTGGTGAAGTATAGGGTGGTCTGTGGGCTTCACTTTAAAACTGGTTCCTCTTTTCTATTTTAATGACTTGGACCGAAAGGGCCCAGCGGTCTGAGAGGGGGAAACCTAAAATATTTCCCTCAGCCCAAACTAAGTATAATGGGCAAAAGGGTTTTGGACAGGTGAGATGTACCTGGCACACCTTCCTCCAAAGAAGCCCCCCCCCCTTTTTTCCCTAATGTGGGACATTGAGAAATTAATACCCGCCTTTTGTCATCTAGTAGTTATGGATTGAATGATGTCCTTAAACTCTTTTTTCAAATCGGTTGCCCCCAGAATACAACAAGGATGCCAGCCTATTAAACCAAGCACGCCATTGTCCAGGGACAGCCAACTGACCTGGAGTCTGCACGATCCTTCCTCATGTGGGAAGGCCACCTTCCCCTTTACATCCCCCACTCTTATTAGGGATTTCTGGACCCAAGTGTAGGTAGGATGACAGCCATGTCCAGCTTGAAGCAGTTAGAGGAGCTTGAGACCTTCGCCCATTGTCCTTTATAAGATTATAAAGGGTCTTAATATTTGGGAAGGAGGGATTGTTATTTTTTATTGTTAAAATAATTAATCATTTATTTATTTAAAAAAAGAAGAATATATGAAAGGGTAAAGCAGGAGAGCTTGTATGTACAAACCATGGGCATGGATTTGGTGTGGGATTGCTGGGGGAGGATGGGTGCTGGGTGGAGGGGAGCAAAGGGGAAAAATTGGAACTATTGTAACAATGTAACCAATAAAATATAATTTTTTAAAAAAGAATAATATAGGAAAGGTGAAGCCAAAGTACTTATTTGTGTGAACCATGGACATGAACTAAGAGGGATGGGATTGCTAGAGGAAAGGGGGGTTTTGGGAAGAGGGGAACAAAAAGGAAAGAAATTGGGACTTCTGTAACAACATAATAAAATTAAAAAAAAAAGTAACAAAAGTAATAGCAACTCTTTTTCAAAATAGTAGAACAGTTAAGTCTCCACTGCCTTTTGTGCCTAGAGTCACAGTCGAGGCATCATAGCAGCCTTAGATTCTGGGACTCATGTTTACTCCTTCAAGGTGTAGTTCCTTTAATGACATTTGCACTGATAGAGACTGGTTTCATCAACATAAAACATGTAAACTGGAGATAACCTTTTTCATCAGTTATTATTTGTTGACAAAGGAAAGAAAATGTCTTTGTAAATTCCTCATCTGCATTCCCGGCCTCCCCAGATAGCGTAACATATGAACTGGTTCTTAAATTGTGGTCTTCACATGTTTCAGTATCATGCAGACATTTGTGAGAAATGCGAGTTTGTAAGCTGGCCTCTAGACCCCCTGAATCCTAAAAGCTCAGTAGCAGCCACTTTTGTAGATGTTTCTGTATGACTTGAGCTTTTTCATGAAGATCTTCAATATTGCAAAGATTTTTATTTAATTGTGAGAAAGCTGATTCCTGATATTGTCAGAGCATTATCACATTGGAAATTTCACCTGTATGCCAATATGATGTGTGTATTAAACTGATGTCAATTCCTTATTGACCAATTGCAAAGGAACTGAGTCACATTAAAGAATATCATGTTGTTCTAAACAGACTGTGGTAGAACAGAAGTGTTGGATACAGTTAGATAAAAATTGACATTAGAGCCAGTTGAACTGAGTATAAATAATCACTTAGTCTCCCTGAACCTCTCCACTTTTGTCTGCAAAGTGGGTATAGGTAACCCATATCATGGAATAGAACTGTATCTAAATGAGACAATCTACATAAAATGTCTAGAAGTGGTAGATGCTTAAATATATTCTAATTCCCTATCCTTCATTGTTTTTCTTATGAAAAAAAACTTTTATAAACATAAAATTAAAAATAAAAGCTAAATACATATTTTTAATTTTTATTGTTGACACCACTACAAATGTCCCCATTCCCCTCACCCCATCCTTTGCTCACCTCAACTCAGCCCCCATTATCCCCCCTTCCCTCTGGCCATCACCACATTGTTGTCTGTCTCTGGATTATGCATGGATGTTCTTTGCCTAAACCCTTCACCTTCTTTCATCTAGCCACCCCCCTCCCCTATGACAGTTGTCAGTCTGTTCCATGTGTCCATGCCTTGTTTCTATTTTGTTCATCAGTTTATTTTGCTCTTTAGATTCCCCATATAAGTGAGATCATATGGTATTTGCCTTTTTCTGATTTCCTTCAAAATTGTTCTATTTTCCTTATGTGTATAGTTCATATTGGTCTTTAATCTTAAAAGATACTGGGCTGAGATGTACACTGCCAATCAAATTTAAAGTATAAATTCAAGCTGAGTAATGGGATTGAGGGTGATTGTATCACTATCTACAAAATCACCAACAGATGTCTTAGAAAAAAATTAATAATTAATAAATTATAATAACAATATAATATTATACAATGTAAAACTATATAAAAATAATTAATAATAATGATGAAGTCCAAACATAAAGAATTTTGATGGTTAGACAAATAATGACAATTTCTTATAAACAACTATTAATATTATAGCAGCAATGGTAATAGTAGATGTGAGAGTAGTAGTCCTATCAATGTGAGCAACAACACTTCATGTTTTATCTGTGAGAGCAGAGACAACATCCACCATGGCCACAGCTGTATGCCCCATACTTGACACAGCATCAAGAATGAAACATGTGCTTAAGAAATATTTGTTGAATGAATAAATGTCATGTTTTAGGTAACTCAGAGTAATTTCATCTTTTTCTTCATAATACCAACACTTGGTAGGCTGAGATAATTATTAACTCAATTTTATAAATAAATAAGAAGGCTTAAAAAATTAAAATGACAGGCACAGATACTCATAAAAATAGGGATCAAATCTCAAAACTACTTGCTGACAGAGTTTCTGAGTTTCACAACATAAAATCTACAGAGACACAATCTGCTCTGAAATATTTAAAATCTGTATATGAGTTATCTTCCAAATGTGGCTGTTTTCTTCCCCCTTGAAATTCATATTTGGTGCTACTGTGCAGATGGCTGCCAACATATGCTTTGACTAAAACACTGTTGTCAGAGGTCCCTTGTAGAAGCACTCAAAAGAAGATGAGAGATGACAATTTTTTAAATGAGCTTAAAGCTAAAACTTTCTGCCTATTATCATATTATTTTTATTTAACATAAAGAATTATAGAACTTCTGGTAATATACATTCTGCTAAGTGTATTGTCATTTCTCTGTCCTCGTTAACGTGTGTTCTTACAGGAGGATCATTTCCATTTGCTCAGAAAGTATCTATGGGGTCATTTTTTGTTGATAGACAAATCGACAGTTTAAAGAAATACCAGGCTAGGAGCAGAAATTCTATAATTTTTTAAAAGTATATTTTATTGATTATGTTGTTACAGTAGTTCCAATTTTTTCCCCCTTTGCTCCCCTCTGCCCAGTATCCCTCTTCTCTCCAGCAATCCTACCCCACTTAGTTCATGTCCGTGGGTCATACAAATAAGTTCTTTGACTTCACCCTTTCCTATATTATTCTTAACTTCCCCCCGTCTATTTTGTACAAACTGATTATGCTTCTTAATTCCTGCACCATATCCCCAGTTCTTCCCCTCCCCCTTCCCAGCTGATAACCCTCCAAATGATCCCAATATTTATGATTCCGTTCCTATTCTGGTTTGCTTAGTTGGATTTTGTTTTTATTTTTTAGATTCAGTTGTTGAAACTTGTGAGTTTATTGTCATTTTAGTGTTCATAATTTTGATCTTCTTTTTCTTAAGTAAGTCCCTTTGATATTTCATATAATAATGGCTTAGTGATGATGAACTCCTTTAGCTTTACTTTGTCTGGGAAGCACTTCATCTGCCCTTTCATTCTAAATAATAGCTTTGCTAGATAGAGTAATCTTGGTTGCAGGTTGCCTTTCATCACATTGAATACTGCTTGCCAGTCCCTTCCTTCCTGTAAAGTGTCCTCTGAGAAATCAGCTGATAGTCCTATAGGCACACCCCTGTAGGTGACTCTCTGCCTCTCTCTTGCTGTCCCCAGGACTCTCTCTTTATCTTTCACCTTTGGCATCTTTGTCATGATGCGTCCTGGTGTGGTCCCCTCTGAGTTCAGCTCGCCTGCAACCCTCTGTGCTTCACAGACCTGTATGTCCATCTCCTTTGCAAAATTTGGGAAGTTTTCCTCATTTATTTCAATTCTTGCTTCCTCATTCTGCACTGGTTGA
Organism: Furipterus horrens; assembly: GCF_987537825.1. Taxonomy (NCBI): domain Eukaryota; kingdom Metazoa; phylum Chordata; class Mammalia; order Chiroptera; family Furipteridae; genus Furipterus; species Furipterus horrens. The sequence continues at coordinate 47,116,195 of NW_028327178.1, read as the reverse complement.
CTGTATTTTTCTTCCTTATGTTCCAAATCATTGATTTAAACCCCAGTTTCCTTCTCTTCACCCATGGTTTTGTTTGAATTTTCCTTTGTTTCGCTTAGCATAGCTTTCACTTCTTCCCTTATGCGTTTGCCATGCTCAAGCCTGTGAGCACCTTTATCACCAGTGTTTTAAATTCTGTATCTGTGAGGTTGTCTATCTCCTCATCTATGAGGTTGGCTATCTCCTCATCGCTTAGTTCTCCTGCTGAAACCTTGATCCATTTCTCCTTTTGGGCCATACTTCCCTGTCTCCTTATTCTGACAGGCTCCTGTGTTTGTTTGCCTCCATGTCCCAGGTAGAGCTGTCGCTTCTGTTATGTTGTAAGGGATGGAGCCTTAGAGATTCATCAGTACAGGGCAACCTGTTTCACCATGTTGTGTCGCCATATGTGGGGGAGGGGTCTGAGAGGGGCAATGCCGCCTGCCCAACACTCGCTGCTTTTCCAGGCACCTCTCCCACTTCCACACCGAACTGGTGCCCCTCTAGCTGCTGCCCTGGCCGTCATTCCCAGAGTGGGTGGGTCTGCAGATGTTCTAGGACTGTTGGGGCCCTTTAAACAAGCGGACTCTGCTGAGAGACTGGCAGTTTCTGCCTCTGCCCCAACACCCACTGGTCTGCACAGTCAGAAGCAATGAGGCTTGATTTTCCCTGGTGCTGGGACTGTGAGCTTCGAGGTTCGGTGAGGAGCTGGGAATGCTCCCCAGGTGTCCCTCATGACTTTTTAAAATGTGTGACTGTGATTTCTGCTGGCCTGCCAGTGCCCCCACTGCTGCTGCCACCACAGCACATCCTCTCCACCCTGGCTCTGCCCCTCTTACCTGTCTGGGTGAGTATTTCTTCTTTATATGTTTGTTTGATGGACTTCTATGCGGTTTGATTTTCTGGAATTTCTGGTTGTTTCTAGTTTTGAGGTAGTTTTATTCCTTCCTGGTTGTGGAGTGAGACGCAGCATGTCTGTCTACTCCCCCATGTTGGCTGGAAGTCAGTACTCAACATTCTATAATTTATTAGTACAGTTAAAATTTGGAAAACTTTCTCAATGAGAATAAGTCAATACTTAGGGATTTACGAGCAAGAACTAAACAGGAATCTGGGAACTAAGCAAAACCTGTGCCATGAGGAAACCCAAGAGGCATGGAATCTAATATTACTGAGTTAAAAAAACAGGAGTTGCAATTTTTAACCATACAACTGTGTCTGGATAAGTATGGGATATTGAACAGTTGGCTGCAACTTCATATATATTATGAGAGACAATGAAAAATTCATATAGGCACTCATGTAGAAAGTGTGAAAAATTATTTATGCAACTTAATTTAGAATGTTTTTGTTTATTCTTCCTCAAAGCATTTGATTTTCTTTTTAGTCCTGGCAAAAATAGATAATAGTAGCAAGTAAAACAGGATTCCAGTCTAGTGTAAAATTATATATATGTGTAAAAGTTTGCTTGTAACTTGTATCCAAGTATTCTCTTTCCTCATCTTTCTTTCTCAGATGTTTTGTTAAAGTAATTTTATTTGAATGAAATTTTAATTCTTAAATGAGATGCAGTTCCAATATGGAGACCTGGAAACTAAGAGGTCCTTTAGAGAGGCTCAGGCAAAATTTTGTTTTTGCTGATGATTTTAGACTTGATTTCAGTTGATTGAGAGATCTGAAAATCTCTGTATGCCTTTCTAATCAGTTTAAAGAACCATCAAAAGTAGTTAAAATTTAGAAACTGCATGAAATACAATGTATTTAAATCTGAAACACTAGGAAAATATTTTTTTCCTAAGAGCTGATCTTGTTGGATAGGTAAAAATAGAAAGCATTTTCTCTCACTTCAATTCATTTGAAGCTAAGGAAAATCTTATTCAATTTCATTCAAATTATACTCTCGCTCTGTATGAATGATATATGCTAGTTGAGAAAACGAGGGTGATGATAGCCTCTTGGCTAACAGCTAATGACAATGTGTGTGTGTGTGTCTGATAAGTGATGGCTTATTTCTGAAAAAGATCACAGTTAAATTGTGGTTTAGAAGATGTGAAGAGTTTTATGTTCAAGTTTAGGAGAAATAACCTCAAATAGTAATAAATTTGTGGCACAATTACCATTTTGATTAATTTAATCTTTCCCTGTGCCCTAGAGGTGGTGGGAAGGCAATGCTGATAGCCTTTTGAATTACTGTTACATGTTTTTGGTACTGGAGTTGAGAAGTTCTTTTAAATTTCTACAATATGTCAAAGTCAAGTATTTTATTCAGTCTGGTTTCTAATTAAAGTTAAAAGAGGGCATGTCAGTTACTGAGAAGTAGGATATACATTGAACAAAAATATTTTTATCCTGAACTTTTGTTCCTGAAATGATAAGAATTTGTCTTTAGAGAGAAATAAGAGACTCTGCAAAAATCCTGCCATTCAAGGAAAAATTCTTGGATGGGATAGGTATAATTTCGGTGATTATTTCCTTCTCTACCCTGCCCATGGTCCCCTTGCCAGGTCATGCTGGGCTATCAGGATATTTCAACTGGGCAGCACTCTGACTTATCAAGACTTTTTCCTCCTGACTGACAGGAACCCTGTTAACCAGGTTCTTCCAATCCTTCATCCCCATGAAGTCTTCTCTTCCTTTATACTCTCACGAGTCTTGCCGTCTCTACCATGACAGTTAATGGATGTGGGGAGATTAGTTCACCACCTTCCCCAAACCACAGGTAAAACTTTTGCATTTTATTTTGATCCCCCCAAATATTGAGGAACATTAAATAATCCCTTGAGCTGTGGTAATATCTCCCATTGTGGTTAGACATAAGAATCAAGAAAAGAGTATAAAGTAGGAATTTCTTTCAGAAACTCTTGAATTCATTCCTTAATTCATTCACTTACTCACAGTCATTTATTTATATTTTCATTCAACACACTTTTCTGCAAAAAACTATTAGTTTCTTATTGTTGCTATAATAAGGTGCCACAAATTCAGTCACTTAGAACAATACAGATTTAAGCTTATTGTTCTGAAAGTCAGAATTTCAAAGTCAGTTTCACTGGGTAAGGTCAAGGTGTTGACAGGACAGCTCTTTCTGGAAGCTTGAATGAGGGAATATTTTCCTTGACTTTTCAGTTTCCAGGGGCCACCTGCATTCCCTGGCTTGTGGCTCTTTCCTCTGTCTTCAATACACATCTCTCCAAACTCTGACTCATTTGTCTCATGGCTTTCTCCTCTGGCTCTGATTCCTCCTGTCTTCCTCTGATAAGAATTCTTGTGATTATACCAGGTCCACCCAGATAACACAGGATAATCTAATCTCATGACTCAATTATAAAGTCCATCTTGCCATATAAGTTAAAATTCACAGGTTCTATAGATTACAACAGAGACCTATTTGGGAACTACAAGAATTGCATGAAAGATGTGAAGCTTAGTGCATGCTATAAGCAATAAAAAAACAATCCAGTGTTTTTTTAGATTTAAACCCATTTCCCAAAATCATACAATTTAGTAAGGAAGATTAAATATATATATATATATGAGTAATAGGTAAAAAGTGAGAATGTAACAAGATCAATGTAGACAGAAAGCATGGATGTTCAGAAGATGGAGATATTCCATTTGCCCCATGTGTTTGAGCCTCGAAGTCAAATAATGCAATAGCATGGTCCATAAAAGCCAGTAAGAGGGTAAACAAATAATTGTTAAGGATGGCTATACAAATCATACCTAAAATTTTAAGTTGAAATAAAGTTGTGGGAAGTAAGTTTCAACACTAGGCGAGGGGGTTGCATTATCTTGTTAGACAGCAGAAAAGCCATTGAAGCATCATGTGAGGTAAAGGGTTGTAGAAAGATTATCCTGGTGACAGCAATGTGTGCCTGGTCAGTTTTGTGTGTGGTCTGCACATGTGGACATGATTCTACCATGCTCTCTTCAAGGAACGCATCAAAGGTGAGCATCAGGGTGGGTCATGGTGCCAAGGAAGTGAAAGTCCTTTTCTAGAGGTGATAACTCTGTTTCTCAAGTATCTAGAGGTGATACTTTGAGATGGGATTAACAATATTGTAAAACCCAAGAGGTCTCTATCAATCTCTCAAATACTTTATCCATTATTTAGGTTCATATTTTTACCTACAAAATCAGATTCTCTTAAGATGCATGATTAGTGCTAACAGTATTCAATTTTCTAAGTGATGTAGTTAAAAAACAAACCCAAACACGGCATCCCAAGTGTCATTACCATCATATCTACATTTTTAGCATTACCACTGACTAGCTTTGTGATCTTAAATAGGCCCTCTTTAACCTCTTTGAACTTTGGCAATAATAATACCAATTTTACCTAACTCACAGGGCCCTTTTAATGTAAGGATCAGTGAGATAGTAAGCAATATGCTTTGTACATTGAAAGCTAATTCAAATTTCAAAATAATGACATGGAATCTAAAATTGGTTAAAAAAGTATTTCTCAATGTGTGTTGTTGTATTGGCCATGAAACAGATCAAGTTAAGAGAGTGAATTGTGGCCTTCAAGGTGTTGATCCCCTAAACGAGAGCATCTAGGGTTGCCTGATGTTGCAGGGATGTCTATTGGAATGATCTCCATCTTAGAACTGGCCACAGATAGTCTGACTAGAGGGCAAGACAGAAAGAGAGAGAGAGAGAGAGAGAGAGAGAGAGAGAGAGAGAGAGAGAGAGAGAGAGAGAGAGAGAGAGAGAGAGAGACTGATAAATCTGGAATTTAATTAGCAGAGTCACTCAGGTGGAAAGGTTGAAACCCATTTGGGTTTCTGTTTACATTAAATAGATTTGATTTGTAATCTGACTCAATTAGCCTGAAATTAAATTCATCTTGAGGCAGAAATGTCATAGAGGTAAATACAATTTGGGGGAAAAAGAAACACTCAGTAACATGACAACTATTAATCTCTTTCTACAATCTTATTTTAGGAATGCTTCTCCACCTTCTCTCCAGGCCACAAATGATCATCCTCTTGCCCATCCCAACCCCATCCCCATCTTCATGCTTGACTTAATCAAAATTAGAGATACCATTTCCTCAGTGCCCCAAAGTCCTCATGGTTGATACTTACAGACAACATGTTAAATTATTCTGTGATAATATCTTGGCAGTTACTCCCGTGTGTTCATAACTACTATTTCAATATAGGCTGAATAAGAATTGAAGCAAAAATATTTCCTTAAAAATAATCCTACTATTAATTAATTCTTACAAGCACATTTGAGCAGGTGCCTTTGGAGAACTTACTCTCCTTAATGCAAAAGCAAATTAAGCTTTGATTGAAACACTGAAATGTGTTTCCATTACTCATATGAGAGAGTTGATTTTTGTCAGAGTCACCTGGGGGCAAACCTGTTAGGGGGAGGCTGAAATCAGACAAAATTATAATTGAGGAGATATTCAGAGTCTTTGCCACCAAGATTCCTCTACTGTGAGTCAGAACCCCAGACCTTTTGTCAAGATCAACCATGTGTCCTCTTGAACAGCCTTTCTGTGTCCTCCTCACTGCAGAGCAGGACCTGAGACATTGACACATGAGCCACAATCACCAGTGAAGCTGCTATGTAGAAAGATCAACTTTATCTAGCCCAGTTCCCCATGACCCAACATAACTCAGGTCCCTAGCATTAGAGTCTACAGCTCCTTTCGGGGGTCTTCTCTTGCTACTTCTCCTCCTTGGCTCCCAAAGGTCTTTCCCTGGGATAGGAAGAAGAGACTTAAGATTCAGACTTCTTTTTCTCTGGGGTGCATATTGACTGTGGAGAAAGTAGTTGCTAACTCTGAGTAGTGGGCACCAGGAGACGGGAACTCTGTGATTGTGGTTCTCTAAGACTGGAAGTCTGCTCAGCCAGCAGGCTTTCAGGAACTACATGGAGGAGGAATGCCACATCCCTATGCTGGGACAGGCACACAAGCATCAAGGGTGACTGCTCAGAGTCCTTACCCTGACTCTGGATCAGCTTCTTGCCTGCTCACTCCACTCCCACGAAAGCCAAATGATTTCACCAAGTCTTCTTTTGGTTCCCGGAGAGCAAGGTCATTTTCCAACACACTTTGGACCCATCTGGTTTGGTGCTGCCCCCAGTGCCTCTTTCCATTCCCCTGCCCCACAACTCTCACTCTAGTTTCTATCTTTTCCCACACTTCTCCAAGCCCTTGCTTCTAGGCTATGCTCTTGGTCTAGCCATTTTGGTACTCTGCATTCTCTCAGAAAAAAAAAAAACTTTATTAGCCTTCTCAATTCTCTTATTACCTTGACACTTGACGTCACTGTATGACAACTCCTGCTCCAGAGCCTAACCTGGATAACTGCATCAACTTACTCTCCATCTCGGAGCTCAGCCCTGTCTGAAACTCCAGGACCAATTCTGACTTCCAGCAGAGGATATATAAGTAACCTTTTTAACACAAATTTCTTTAGATACAAGTCTTCCTGCCTAACAACCTAAGTCCTCTGTATGATGGCCCATATCAGGTAATATCAATTATTATATTCTACAAGATTCTGATTGAAGATTTTTTAGAGGAGAATAGTTCGTTTTTTAGTTCAAGTATAACTCTGGGTCTGTTCTTCTTTAAAATATTGTCAGAATATTCTTATGGGATTACTTTGAAACATTTGCTCTCTATGGCTGATACCAAGAGGTTTCCTTATAAGGAGACTACTCTGGTTGTCAAGAGACAGTAGACATGATCCAGTGATCCAGTGATACTCATTTACAGAAAGTTGCAAAGCTTAGACGGATGCTCACAGATACCAGTACTAATTCTGCCCTGACTGTGTGAATTTGGGGAGAATCACTTAATCTCTCTGGGCCTCAGGTTCCTGGAAAGTGGACTGGGAGGGGATGAAATAATCAATAAGGTTCATTCTAGATTTAAAATAGTGTCATGAATTGCCACCAGCAGTTTCTGTTATTGAAGAACTGCTAAAGTGGATGTAGAGCAGGTGTGCACTTTTTACATGTCTGTTTACATCCCTCCCTAACCTGCTTAGCAAAACCTTAGAATTTGAATGAACCTATATAAAAAAGGACAATCAAGTCAATAACTTAACATTACACTGTAATAAACTAGAAGAAGAACCACAAGCTAAACCCAATATAAGCAAAAGGAAGGACATGATAACAAGAGAAAAGCAAATAAAATACAGAATAAAAACAATTTAAAAATCAATGAAACATTGAGTCCTTTAAAAAGATCAACAAATGCTGAATTTTTAATAACATCAACAATACTGACAAGCCTTTAGCTAGGCTAATTAAGGGGGGATAAAGAAAATAAATGACTCCTTAGTAAAATCAGGAATGAAAGAGGGAACATCACTACAAGATTATAAGAACATATATAAACATTTTATGCCAAAAAAATTAGATAACCTCAATAAAAGAGGCAACTTAATTGAGAAACATAAGCTAGTGAAATTGACTCAAGAAAAAAATAGAAAAACAGAATAGATCTATATAAATTCGATTAGTAATCAAAAACTCCCACATGACAACATGGTTGGACTTTGAAGGTATTATATAAGTGAAATAGGACAGAGAAAGACAAATACTCTATGATCTCACTTATATGTTGAATCTAAAAATACAAAAGCAAAACAAAACAAACAAACAAAATAAAAACTCATAGAAAAAGAGTTCAGACATGTGGTTACCAAAGGGGGGAAGTAGGGAGAGGAAGACTTGAATGAAGGTGATCAAAAGGTACAGATTTACAGTTATAAGGTAAATAAGTACTAGGGAGGTCATACAAAACATGATGACTATAGTTAACACTGCTATATTATATATAGGAAAGTTCTTAAGAGAGTAAATCCTAAGATTCCTCATTATAAGAATAACATTTTCTTCTTTATATTTTATTCATATGAGATGATGAATGTTAGCTGAACCTATTGTGACATTCATTTCAGAATATATGTAAGTCAAACCACCATGCTGTACACCTTAAATTTATACAGTAATGTATGTCAATTGTTTTTCAATAGAACTGACCCCCCTCAGATGTCTTCATGGGTAAATTCTGCCATTGATGAATAATCTGAAGAAGAATTAACACCAATTCTTCATCAACTCTTTTATCAAATAGAAGAGGGCATTTCCCAATTCATTCTTTGAGGCCAGACCAGACAAAGACTTCATAAGAAAAGGAAACTACATACCAATATTCCTTATGAACAAAACACAAAAAATCCTCAACAAAATATTGTCAAACTAAATCCAATATTATATTAAAATGATTCTACATAATCAAATGAAATTTATTTCAGAAATGTGAGAGTGGTATAACATATAAAAATCAATCAAAGTAATACACTACACAAACAGAATAAAGAGGGAAAAGAACAAATGACCATCTTGCTAGGTTGAAGAAAAAGCATTTGAAAAAATCTAACACTCTTTCACGATAATAAATTTAACAAACTAGGATTAGAAGGAAACTTCCTCATCATGATGTGGACTTCCTATGAAAAACCCACAACTAACACTGTACTTATTGCTGGAAAAATAAATACTTTAACCTCTAAAAATCACAAACAAGACAAGAAAGTTCATTTTTCCACTTCTACTTAACATTGTATGGGAGTGTCTAGCCAGGGTAATTAGGCAAGGGGAAAAAAAGTAATTGGTTTGGTAAAGGATGAAATAAAACAATCTCTGTTCACAGGTGATATCATCTTATATATAGAAAATAGTAAGAAATCCATTAAAACACTTTTAGAACTAATAAGCAAGTTCAGCAAGATTACAGGATCAATATACAAAAATCAATTGCATTTCCACACACTAACAATGAGCCCTCTGAATATGAAATTAAGGAAACAATTTTACTTAATGTAACAACAAAAAAGAATAAATACTTAGGAATAAATTAAACAGGAGAAGTTCAAAAACTATACTCTGAAAAAATATAAAATATCATCAAAAGAAAAAGAAGACCTAAATAATTGGAAGAACAACTCATGTTCATGGATTAGAAGACTGAATATTGTTAATGGCAGTACTTTTCAAAGTAATCTACAAATAAATACAATCTCTATCAAAATACCAGCTAATTTTTATTCTTGGCAAAAGTTGATTAGCTGAACCTAAAATTCACATAGGATTACAAGGGACCTAGAATACCCAAAAGATCAATGTTGAAAGTCTTATACTTTCCAGTCTCAAAACTTACTACAAAGTTATAATAATCAAGGTTATGTGGTACTGGCATGAGGATAGACCTATCAATCAAAGAAATAAAATTAAGAGTCCAGAAATAAAATCATACATTGATGGTGAACTAATTTTAAACAAGAGTGTCAAAAAATATTTTTTTTCAACAAATGGTCCTGGGATAACTGGATAGCCACATGCTAAAAATTAAAATTGGGCCACTACCTAACACCATACAGAAATTAACTCAAAATAGATCAGAGATTTAAATGTAGGAGCTAAATGCTTAAAATTCTTAGAAAAAGAACATAAGAGTAGATGTTTGTGACTTGGATTAAGCAGTGACGTCTCAGGTCTGACACAAAAAGCATGAGTAACAAAAGAAAAAAAAATAGATAAATTGGATCTCATAAAAATTAAAAATATCTGTGTAAAGGCAACCCACAGAAAACAAAATGGGAGAAAAATACTCATAAATAATATATTTAAGAAGTGACTTTTATCTAAAATATATAGCAAAACTCATAGCAATAATGTATTGTAAACTTTTAAAAACTTTTAATTTTTTAAAGTATATTTTATTGATTATGTTGTTACAGTAGTCCCAATATTTTCCCCTTTTGCTCCCCTCTGCCCAGAATTCCCCTTCCCTCCAGCAATCCCACCCACTTAATTCATGTCCATGGGTCATGCATATAAGTTCTTTGGCTTCACCCTTTCTTATATTATTCTTAACTTCCCCCTGTATTCTTTGTACCAACCAATTATGCTTCTTAATCCCTGCATCATTTCCCCGCTTCTCCCCCCACCCCCCAGCTGATAACCCTCCAAATGATCCCCATACCTATGATTCTGTTCCTATTCTGGTTTGCTTAGTTGGATTTTGTTTTTATTTTTTAGATTCAGTTGTTGATAGTTGTGAGTTTGTTTTCATCTTAATGTTCATAGTTTTGATCTTCTTTTTCTTAAGTAGCTCTCTTTGACATTTTATATAATAATAGCTTGGTAATGATGAGCTCCTTTAGCTTTACCTTGTCTGGGAAGCACTTTATCTGCCCTTTCATTCTAAATGATAGCTTTGCTAGATAGAGTAATCTTGGTTGTAAGTCCTTGCTTATCATCACCTTGAATACTTTTTGCCAGTCCCTTCTTGCTTGCAAAGTTTCTTTTGAGAAATCAGCTGATAGTCTTATAGGCACCCCTTTGTAGATAACTCTCTGCTTTTCTATTGCTACTTTTTAGTATCTCTTTTTATCTTTCACATTTGGCATTTTAATTATGATATGTCTTGGTGTGGTTCTTTTTGGGTCTAGCTTGTTTGGGACTCTCTGTGCTTCCTGGACTTGTATATCTATTTCCTTCACCAAATTTGGGAAGTTTTCCTTCATTATTTTCTCACATAAGTTTTCAATTTCTTGCTTTTCCTCTTCTCCTTCTGGCACCCCTATGGTTCAGACGTTGGGATATTTAAAGTTGTCCCAGAGGTTCCCAAGCCTCTCCTCATTTTTTAAAATTATTGTTTCCTCATTCTGCACTAGTTGACTGTGTTTTTCTTCCTTATGTTCCAAATCATTTATTTGAACCCTGGATTCCTTCTCTTCACTATTGGCTTTGTGTGGACTTTCCTTTGTTTCATTTAGCATAGCCTTCACTTCTTCCCTTATGCATTTGCCATACTTAAGCATATCTGTCAAGACTGTGAGCATCTTTATCACTAGTGTTTTGAACTCTGCATATGTTGGGTTGGCTATCTCCTTGTTTGTTAGGTTGGCTATCTCCTCATTGCTTAGTTCTCCCACTGGAACCTTGATCCATCCCTCTTTTGGGCCATACTTCTCTGTCTCCTCATCTTACAGGCTCTTGTGTTTGTTTTCCTCTGTGTCTTAGGTAGAGCTATAGTACCTGTTACATTGTAGAGGGCAAAGCCTTAGGTATTCATCAATACAGGGGAGCACTGTTAGTAGGGGAGGGGTCTGAGATGGTACAATGCCACTTGCTCAGCACTCGCCCCTTTTCCAGGCACTTCTTCCAATTTGTGTGGAACTGGCACCTCTCTAGTTGTTGCCCTGGCTGTTGTTCCCAGAGTGGGTAGGTCTATAGACATTCTATGACAGTGGGGGCCCTTTAAACAAGCAGACTCTTCTGAAAGACAGGCAGTTTCTGCCTCCACCTCAACCCCCACTAGTTTGCACAGTCAGAAGCAATGAGGCTTGATTTTTCCCAGTGCTGGGACCATGAGCTACACAGTCTGGTCTGGTGCTAGGAGCACTCTCCAGATGTCCCTCCCTTTAAAACATGTGACTGTGCTTTCTGCTGGCCTGCCACTGCCGTCACCACTGCCACCACCACACCGCATCCTCTCCACCCCAGCTCCGCCCCTCCTACCTGTCTGGATGAGTATTTCTTCTTTATATCTTTGTTTATTAAACTTCCATGCAGCTCAGTTTACTGGAACTTCTGGTTGTCTCTAGTTTTGAGATAGTTGTATTCCTTCTTAGTTTTGGAGGGAGAAGCAACATGTCTGTCTAGGCCTCCATCTTGGCTGGAAGTTCCAAACTTTTTATTTTCTTGATGCTTTAACATTCCCACAAACAGGCTGTGGGCACCCTACCCAGGTGACCAGACACACAGTGCAATAAGGCTGGTCCCTATCACTAGTTCTACTTCTTGCCCTCCCTGACTTTGACCTAGTGGTATTCAAATGAACCAATGCCTTTTGCCTATGCTTCACTCAGATCTCCAATAAAAACATTTGCTCACATGTCCTTGCTCTCTCAGCTCCCCACCTGTTTGAGTGGGCCAATCCCTTGGCCCTCCTTCATGTGGCCCATAGAATGTCATGCCGTGCCTCCTTCTTATGATACATGCTACAAAATGCATGAATGTTGAATATTCTTTGTGAAAGAAGTCAGATACAAATAACCATATATTCTATTATTCCATTTATATGAAATGTCCAGAACAGGCAAATTCATATAATCAGAAAGTAAATCAATGGTTGTCAGGGATGGAAGTGAGTGAGGAGAATGGACACAGGGTTTCAAATTGAGGTGATAAAAATGTTCTGGAATTAGATAGTAGTGATGGATTCACAATTCTTTGAATATACCCCAAATTATTGAATTTTATACTTTAAAAGAGTGAACTTTACAGTATATGAATTGTATCTCAATAACATTTTTATTTAAAAATAACACTTTCCCATGGCTCCTCTTGCCTCCAGTAGTAAGTCCAAGTTCTATAACATAGTTGGTACTGCCAACTTTTTCCATTCACACAGTGTGCTGTGTTCCCTTGAATTTGCCAGTCCACAAAGCCTAGCTCCCTGTAAGTCCCAGAACCCACCATACTGATTCTTACCTCTGTGCCTTAGAGCTTTAAAATGTCCTTTCCCTTCTTCTCAAGTTGATATTTCATTTTATTTTATTTTATTTAAATTTTAGGATGAAATTTGTAAACACACAGGAAGATAGAAAGACTGGTACAATTTCTCCAACAATTACTTTTTCATACATAATTTTAAAATATTTTCTAATTCCCAATTCAGGCTTCACTTTGACCACTTAGCCCCAATATCTTTTTTAGCTTTTTTTCCCCCCTAACGAGGCTCCAACATAAAGGAACACACACTACATTTGGTTGTTATATCTTTTAAGTCTTTTTCAAAATCAAGGACATTCCTCCATCACAATCCTTTGTTTTTGAGAATAACGTTTAAGTTTCTAATTTAAATATCTTATTTTAGAGACTGAGCCAGTTGTCTCATTGAGTGTCCCACAGTCTGGTTTGTATCATTGTTCCTTTTTGGTGTTATTTATCTTGTCCATCTCTTCGCTGAATTTTCTGTGAAGTAAAAGTTAGATCTAAATGTTAATTAAATTCAAGTTGCTTGGAAAGAGTTCTTTACAGAAAGTATTGTGTACTTCATATTATACTATATCAGAAGGCAAGTGATGCTATTAGTGTCGTCGTCGGCAGCCATCCGTCTCGAGAGACGATGGTGTAGCTTCTTAAGAGTCTATCTGCACCGCCGAGAATGGTTGTGCAGTCTGACTTGGGAGTGACACGGTATCTGTCTCCTCCCGTGTTGAATCGACATCTTGCGATGACGCTGGAGTGTCCTCTCCAGTGAAGCTGAAGCTACAGAGCCTGGGCAGGGTGATATGGAGGGTCTGCTGTTGCCCATGCAGCAGACCCCCCCTCTCTTCGCAGCTGAAGGGTCCAAGGGAAAGACGGAGTCAATACAGCTTGGGTTCAGGTGCGCCGCAGGAGTTGCCGGTGTTGACTACAACGTCAAACCGTCTTAGGGACTCCGGCTCCGGATTTTCTGTCGGGGTTTACTCCCTTAGCCTTTCCCCTGAAGAGGTATGCCGCAAGGCAGCGGAGGTTTTTTGGAGTCAGAGTTTTCCTTCTCTGATGTGCCCTGACTGGAAGATCGAACCAGCGACACTTAGCTCGCAGGCCAATGCTCAATCCACTGAGCCAAACCAGCCAGGGCCGCTATTAGTGTACACATTTGCATTTAACCCATAAAACATCTTTTTCTGGGGTATACTTTTGTTAATTGATTATATTTGCATAGGGGTTTTAGTTCGACATAATGTTACTTCAGGGCTATAACTCTGGGCTTCTTTCTTATAAGTTGGTATTACCTCTGTAACATGCTGAGGATAAGCACTGTGTTAGCCACTGGGATATAAAAAGATGAATTAAATTCAGCCTTGTTCTCAGAGATAGCACTGGGGAACATAAACATTTGACACTGGGTGTGTCAAAAGCTATATCATAGCTATATGCACACACTCTACATCATGTGATGCATACATGAACATACATGGCCATGCGTGGACATACACACAGTGTCCTGCAACACCACAGTGCTGACAAGGACAGTGTCTTTAATAGCTACTGATTGGGGCCTAACCCAAACTCCAAGTTCCAAGGCATCAAGAAACTGCTGCCCAGGGAACTCCCTAGGACCTCCCCTTTCCTGCTTGGTGCACCCTCCCTAGAGCCTGCCTTGAGGGAGTAAAATAATTTAAAAATTAATAACATAATTTGTGACTATTCCTTAAGCATCAAACATAGGATTTGACTCCTGCTGTCTTAATGTTTACACATTTTAGAAAAAATTGGTTCACACTGCACACTAGCTAAGCATGCATGCTGGCACTAAGTCAAACCATAAACCCAAGTTGCTTTCAACCCTCTCGGCTGTATGGCACCACATTAGCCTGAGCCAAGATGTGCCTTACTTTGTGGTCAGCTGAAACACTAGAAGTAACTGAATTCTATTCAGCAGAGACCTGGCACCTGCTTTTGAGCCCAAAGTTGATACCCCATTTCCTTTTGTGTCTGTGTAAAAACCCCATTTCATAGCACTCATAACATCAAGTCTCACACAGGGTTTATATACTGATCACTCAGCTAAATTGGTTTGATAGGCTTGATCCCTGGTGGCCTAATCAGCATTGATTTTAGAAACACAGCCCTTGGAATTGCTGAAAGAAATCATGCTAGAGAAGAGAAGCCAACACAGTTTGTACAATTATTCCAGCAAGTAAACAAGAGCATCCCTGCAGTTTCTTAATCGCTCCACAATCCATCTTGAAGCGGTCAGCAATTCCCAGGTGCACATTCCTGTGACATGCTGCCTTTCACCGGATGATTCCCTGGCACAGTCCAGGATGCTGCCTGAAGAAGTGAGGAAATCAATTCAAAGGGCTCCAATCCAAGGGAATGACCTAAATACTGGCTTGGCTCCTGATGAAGTAGTGCTGATTACTTTTTACACATATCTTTTATCATCATTAGCTGGGCACAGCTTCCCTTCTCTAGATAAGGATAGAAAAAAAAAAAAAAAACCCAATAGGCTGAACAGAGGGAGCTGAAGAGGCACAATTCAACTGACAATCATAGAGACACAGAAAAGCAGCTAGAGACTATAAAATAAAAACAAGGCATCTGAGACCCACCAACACTGATGACAAGTTTCCATCTCCATTCCATGTGAATTCTCTCCACCTATCAAGGCTACACAGACCACATTACATATCAATACCTAGACTCTCACTTAACATTCCTCCAGGGAAGTATCTTTCAGATGAGCTTCTCATTATCAGATGGTGAGATAAATGGTGTTTTGGTAAATCAAGGCACAGAGTAACTCTATAAAATCTTTTTTTTTTAATCATAATATTCATCTTCCTACTCCTGATGAAAGACCAAAATAAATTCCAAGTTGTTTGACAAAATGCCATGCAACTTTGAAAACTAGACTCTGAGTCTACTGTATTATGTGCAATATGTATTTTTATTACTCATGAGTTCCATTTAATAAATTATATGGCTGCCTACTCTTATGCCCCCTGGCAGAATAGCTCATGACTATCAGGAGGGTAAAGCACCATTATTATGACTTTCATTCTCTCTACAGTTATCAAAAACAAATTTCCTCTGGCAAACAGTTTATTTTGCAAATGAGTTGAAGTGATTCATAGGCTGCTGAAAAATAGCATCTTGAAATTTATTCTTAAACATACTGCTTTATAAACTTAGTTCACACATATGGTGTTTCCCAAGAACATATTCAAAGACAGAGGGTTCTGTGAGCCTGCGCTGGGGATGAAACTGGGACGCTGCTTGAAGAAGCTCCCTGGTGACCACTGGGAGGATCCCATGTACCTCTAGGAGATGGGTTCAGGCAGCAGAGGGTCACTGATCTGTAAATCAATGTGGCCAGAATCAGTGCAATAGCAGAGAGAAGAAAAGAGGTCCTCTTTCTCTTTACTCCCTTTATCCTCTTTACTCCCAGTTCAAACTCAAAAAGAACCTTTCACTGCTTTGTGTTTTGTAAGAAAAACCCCAAATTATTTACAACGAAGAACAGAGCAAGAGTCATGTATTGTCTGGAGCACACAATGCTAGAGTGCAGATGGCAGAATTCAGAAAGAGAATGAAGTTTGATAACTCCAAGCACAGGGTCAGACACCAGGAGTTGGGAAAGCAACTGTTAACAAAACTCATACAGACCAGATTCTGCAATCTGGAAAGAAATGTGTCCTGAGAGACTACTGGACAAAAATCAACCTTGACACCGCCCACGCAGAGCGTGGCTTATCTCAGCCAGCAGACTCCCTTGGTCTTTTGAGAGACAGTGGGACCACGTGGAAAAAATTTATCTGGATGCAGAAGACCAGTGTTCTGGTCTTAAGCAAGTTGCTTAACTGGTTTGGATCTCAATGTCCTCCCCAGCATACAGTGCCCTGTTAAGCCCTCTACAAAGAAATCATCTTTCATGACATCGAATTTAGGAATACAATGAACTTGAGGCAAGTTTTGAGAACTCTCTGTGTCTTTAGAGCTTTAAGGAACTGAGCACTCACCCTAGTACAGGAGATGGCTAGGGAAAAGGGAAGGGGCCGGACACAGCACCAGAGCCCAGGTCCCAGAGTGAGGGAAGGGCCACAGGAACACCCAAGGTAAGGGAAAGAGGAGGGCTTGCATTCCCCAGGTAAAGAGTACACAAACCAGCCCAGCATCTTGTGGCCCCAGCAACCAGCTAGCCCTGTGGAAGGCACAGCAGAAGGAAGCTTGCATGGCATTTTCTGGGGCTGGAGAGCTCATAATGACAGGTGTATGGTGGAGGTTAACAGGGCAGCAGAAAGAGGCTCCTGTGAGGAGAATGTGCCAGGCTGGTAAAATGTTTGTACAGAGGGAAAAGCCCTTTTACTTGCTTCTGGAGTGCAGGGAATTTTGGAGATTTAAGTGGAAGGCGGGCAAAGTCTCGCCCCCTCTGCTTCCTCTAGCTTGCCCTGTCTGGGGCCGGAGTCTTTTGGACTGGAGGGCACTGGAAGCTTCATGGCCAGGCAACAGGGCCCAGGTCCTCCCTGAAAGGGAGCAAGGTAGCGTGGGCAAGTGGCCCTGCTCAGCCAGGTGCACTGATGCACCAAGAGATGGGGTGCAGGCACTAGGCTGGCAGGCAGTGACTGGGAGTGGGGGGCATCAAGCAGCAGTAGGATGCTGGCACGTGTGCAGACTGTAAAAAGCCAGATGCCGAACTGCCATGGGGAACCAGCTAAGCCACCTGGATGGTTCTGCTGCAGCCACTGGTGTTTCCCAAAGAACAGTATTTGAAATGGGAGAAGGAGTTCCAGACACAGCCTTGAACTAATCTGGCAAAGGGTGGCAGGGTTATTTTTCTCTTCTAGAGGGAACAAGCTCTGAGGCAGAAGCCTGCCATTCTAAAATTGTGTAGCTTATGAGTAAAAGACTCCTTTCATTTTTCACCAAACTTCTGCCTCTGGAATGTTGGGGTGGTGGGCAGCAGAACCCCATCTCTATTTAGTAACAACCCAAATGGTAGGAGACAAATTTGGGCTAAGATACGCATCTCCTCATCCCCGGCACACAGTGCAAGAGCAGAGGGAGAAGAAGCCTACCTCCTTTCTGTATAGATCTTCCTCTTCCTTGTTACCTGGTTGCTAAAGGGGCCAAGACAGATGCATCATAGCTGGGAACTCTTCTCTACCCACAAGCTGTTGATGGGTGCTGGGAGGAACAGTGAATAATGATACATTATTTAAAGCAATAAAAAGAAAATAACAATAGCCAACTTTCATTCAGCTCTTGCTAAGTGCTCTCTATGCATCCTTTATTTAAAATTCCTCATAACAACCTTATGAGGCAGATCAATGCAAATATTATTATTTGTATTTTGACAGTTGAAGAAACAATGTTAGATAAGCTCCTTGCTCAAAATGAGAAGACTTGTCCGTGAAGGACCCAAGACACAGGCAGACCCCTCCCTCTGCCTCCAGAGCCAGCAGCCTCTCCGCCTCCACAAGGAAGAGAGTGTGACTGGCAGGTGTGATGCCTGCAAGATGTGTTTATGGGAGGTCTGAGATTCAATGGCACCTATATTCCTCTCAATTCATTGTCTGCAAACTGATCTCCACTCCAGTCTGAAGAAAAGTGAGAGGAAATAGAACCATCCAACCAGAAGAGGAAGAGTCTCAGATTCTGGAAGGGGGTGGAGTAATTTCATTGTCACTTTTAGGTAAGAAAAGAGATCTTACCTAGATCACAAGAGGCCCTCTGCTCTATTCCCAGTAGGGAGAGAGAAGCTAGAAGCAGGGTTAAGTTGCAGGCTTAAGAACCTGATGGGGAAGAAGGTGTTTTGTGATCAAGTTGTGGATCTCTGGAAGAAGCTGACAGAAAGGGGGAAGCATCTCCTCTGAGCTCCTGGACAAGAGGGGACATTCCTGAACACCAGTGTGTTGCTGTTCATTGCAACATTGGAAAATTTTAAATCAAAAATGAGATTTCCAGAAATGAGTTTTTCTACATTCCTCACACATGGGTGTGCTATTAATATGGAAATGGAAGAGTTTAATCATGTTTGACTGTTTGCTGGAAAAAAAGCAAACATGCTGATATGCTAAGTATCATCAGATTTGTTAAATGGGGTCAGGATTATAGGGCTGATGTGGGACTGATGGATTTCTTAGTGCTCTTATCTCTGTTAAATGGTTGGAATAAAGTCAATGCTGAGAGATACCAGGCTGCGGAGGGGCCACCAGCTCCCCTGCACTGGGCACAGCTCTCCTGAGGAGCTGTTGGCTTTGGCAGTGACTTACTTGGAAGGCAGACCTCTGGCAGCGGGCACCAACGCCAGCCCCACCCCCTGAGCCTGGCCCCTCCTACATACAGCAGGGTGATTTCCCTGTAGAGCTGGTGCAGGGTTGGAGTAGAGGATCAAAGGGCAGATCAAACAAGGATTCCTCGACTGTGTATAATTGATTCCTGTTTACAAAGTCTTTCCAAGTATATTGTCTCAATTAATCCTCTTATGACTTCAATGAGAAAGACACATTTTTATATGCCTGGTTTATGGATGACTAAAAGAGGCCCGGAGATTTGTCCAGTGTTACTCAGCTCAGAAGGCACAGACAAAACTCAGGACCCCCTCCCCACTAAGCCACAGTACTACCACCCAGGAGGTGGGTCCATGGGGGGGTCAGGCTCCAGCTCCATCAGCCTCCCCATCCCAGCCACAGGGAAATAAGAACCTCAGGGTGATTTCAGAACCACCACCCTCTTCTTAATTTATGGATCTTTTCAAGAAGGCTGTATTGTGTGGCCATTTTGTAGCTACGTCAAAGAGCACAGAGAACAAGCACAAGAAGTGGCTGCTCTCAGCGAGGTTATGGTGAAGGACTGTGCTGTTCAGGCTTTCATGCATGTACCAACCAGTTGGAAACCCTGACAGAAGGCCCATGCTGATTCAGTAGGTCCTGGTGGGGGTCTGATAGTCTGAATTTCTAACAGGTGATGTCAATGTTGGTGGACCATGAACCACACTTTGAGAAACAAGGCTATATGGCCTGTTGGTGGAAGAAACTTAACAGGACAGCAATAGAATGTGATCAACTCTATGACAGGGAGTATGCAGGATGACCTAAGGGCACAAAGTGGGACAGCTATTTCTGAGTTGGGAAGTCATAAAAGGCCTCCTGGAGGAAGGGAAAGCTAAACTGATATCTAAAGCTGAGAGAGCTTAACCATACTAAGGGTTGCAAGTAGAAAAGATGGCCCACCCTAAGCATATATAAAGTCTTGTGAGCAAGCAAGAAAGAAAAACTTCCAAGGTTCTAAGAGTTGACTCAAACTGAAGGAAGGTAGTAAGGTAAATAGGGATGCGACAGAACCAGAGGGCATGATGAAGGAATTGGGTTTACACCTCAGGGCAATGTGGAGCTATTGGAGGGTTTTCAACAGCACACTGACTTGCTAGGGTTTGCATTTTTAAAATGTCCTCTAGGCTTCCATAGAGAGACTGGATTGGAGAGGAGGCCTCTCTGGAAAGAGAGTGAGCAGGCTTCATTCCAGTGATCCAAGCAAAGGGTAAGGGTGGTGTGAACTAGGGCTGGGCTGTGGGCTATAGAGAAAGCACAGTTTAGAGCCACATTATGTGGGTGGTTCACTCAACTTGATCACTGATTACAGTGTGTGTATCTGGTGTGGTGGGTAGTTAGCATGTGCTATGCCTTCTGCCCTTGACCTTGTTCTATAGTTCCTGAAACCAACCTTTTGCTTTTTACCCCACTTCTTTGTGGCTAAGCTTCTGATTACCCAGTAATGATATTTGTCTTATACTCTAAAATTGTGGAAGGTTCTTTTTCTCTAAGTCTTGCTCCTTCCTGTCCTTTTGGAACTGAAGTTTAGCCTCAGTTACTTATTTACCCAGCCCTCCCTCCACAACTTCTTGTCAGCTTACACCACTACCTGGAACTTGCTGCCAGACACACTTCAGACTCTCCACATGTTCATCTCAACTTCCATGCGTTCTGAACTTCGAGGTCTCAGCCCCTCCAGGACCAGCACATCCTCCCATTGACTAACGGTTGAATTAGGAAATGTACCAAATCAAAGCCCTGCTAAACTAGGATTCAGGGAGTCTGATTCCCAGGTAAAGATGTATATTTTAAGCTATGTAAGTCTCTTAATTAGACATTCATTTTATTTACCACCAATTATGAAGAAGGGAACCCTTGTCCCACTGAGAATAAATGCCTCTCTGCACTCTCCGTTGAGGCTGTTTCTGCTGATGACTTTATTAAAAGGTTAAAAAAATTGGCTTGCTTATTAGCATCACAGCAGGAATCAAATCTTTGCTGTAAATGAACCTCCTGAGATCAATTGTGAAAGCGTAGATTGAAAAGAATCAACTCAAAGGCCAGGAATTCAACTTTACAAGGTATAGAATGTAGCTGCAGAGAATAATGGTATAAAGATATATGATCAGAAGCTTCAAGAGTATTAAAAAGCCCATTGAGGTGACAACCATCATTGCAAAACTACATTTCCTGAATGCATGTTAGGATTTGGAGACATGGACCATGATTCTGTGGTTATAGATGTGAGATTTCAGAATCCTGTTAAAGGCTGCTGCAGATTGCAATATGTCTGCTGGTACAAGGCAATGACTTTATGACTGAGTTATAGAGACACTTCTTGCCAATGCCACAACCTCAGTAGAGAAGTATTCTTATTTGCTACTAAAAAATGGTCTTTGACTCTCAAGTGCTGATGAAAGAGCATCTGTTTCTCTCTCACTCAAATTCTGCCCTTTCCCTTCATACCCCAGCATTTGTGTAATGAACTGTGTAGGACATCACATAGTTTATAAAATAGGCTTTCCCCATTTTCAAACAGGAAAATAAAAGTCTTGTGATTAAAAAAAAAACAAAACCTCTCTCTGATTTCTTGTTTGAGACTAGTATTTCTTTTTGGAATCATAACACTGTAGTAGAATAAAATAATCAGTCTTTCCAACTATTTTGCTCAAGCCTGACACATCAGTCAGCAACTTCTGCTTAGTCCTAGACATAGATATGCTAATCATTAAAGAAATCTAACCTATAGCCTAGAAATTACTGCTTGAAACTACCTCCTTAAGGAGATAAGGAAGATATATACAAAAATAATTATTGTTTATTAAAATATTTATAGGAATCTTGTGCCTCAGACCATAGAAACCATAGTTCGAAGTCTCACCATCCCCCTTGGACCCTTGCTGACATCTAGATGTCTGTGGTCATCAGCCCCTACTGACCTCCAACCCAGTTCCCCTGACATAAAAGAAGCCTGAATTCTGCTCTTTTTTAAAGATTTTATCCTGCCATCTTCTAGGTTTGCTAGATTTCCTTGCCCCAACTCCTTGTCACTCGACTTACTGGCTGTTGTGCAGCAAGCAAAACAAGCTTTCACTCAATTACAATACTTTGACCTCCTAAGCTAGAGGAGAAACGACTGTGTTGACTGAAAGGAATATAACAGGCAGCCACACAAATAGGCTTTCCTCAGCATAGTTTCAGCACCTTCCTAGGTGCAGGTTTTCTTTTTCTTGAAAGTTCAAAGGAACTAGAGCTGTGATAAAGAAGCCCCAAAGCAGATAGATCATTGTGATTTCATTTGTCCTCATCCTGTGTGCATCTTTTAAGGGGGCCCTGGGGCCTGGCCAGGTACAGCATCCCAACTTGTTTATTGAAAAGAATGTCATATAACACTGAATGTTTGATACACTAATGCCCACCTCTCTCTCAGACTCACTAAATGCGAGAACTTAGTTCAAAATGACAGACTCATGCAAAGCCCTTAGGGCCCCAGACACCAGAGGATCCCTATGGGAGTTCTCATCATAGGTGAGAGGGGTAGCAGGGATGGATACAGATGACCAGGAGCAAGAAAGGGGATGAAGTGAACAGATGCACAGCCAGCATCAGGAAGGCCTGAGGGGCTGCAGGTGGTACTTTGGCAGGTGAGAGGGAAATTGAATAGGAAGAATTTGGCAGCTACCTCTGGGAGGTCTGCAACAAGTGGGACTTACCTAGCCAAAGAGAAAGCCCCAGAGACACAGAAGCCCTGGGGAAGGCTGATCTAAACAAGGCAGAGGCCCAGTGTCAAACAAATTTAGATTCTACTAAGAAGGCCCAGAAAGATAAGAAAGAAACCAATGATTTGAACTAAGGAAAAAGTGAAGCAGTGTTTCAGAAATGAGGAGTCAGACAGCAGACCTTGTCTCAGCCTAGAGTAGGATGAAGGAAACTCCTCTGTCCCGAGCCCAAGAGCAACCTCCCAACCCTTGGTAGCCCCAGATCTGAGTCAGGTGGAGGCAGAGAGAAAGTGGTCTGGCACTGTGGATGGGCACTGAAAAGCAGGTTGTCATACTATCACTGGTACAGTATGAAGAACCTGTAAGTGCTACGCCTGGGGAAGTTTCTTTCCTTTTAGACACAAGGATAGGCTAGTCAAACAGGTATATAACAAGTATAGAATCAGACATGTTGAATGCTGATCAATAATCAGAGTTTGTAAAATAATACACTCATAGGATTCAAATAAGTGAGTATGGCCATGGCTCTGAGTAGTGGTGGACCTCCTGCTAGGAGGAGCTCAGAACTTCCTGACATGGTCTGGTCCTTGGGGTTCAGGCCTGAGGCCTACTTTAAATTACAATTCAAGATTCATCTTCAAAGTAACTTTTTTTCCCCCTGATAAACTCTTGAACTGTTCAAGCTAATCTAAGCTCTGGCTTTTGTTCTCTCTTCCTGCCCTTAGCACTCCCAAGGTCAAATGCAAATTGGTTATGCATGTACAAAATGATTCTTTCCAGGAGTTACCTTGAGAACTTTTTACCTCATAACAACTATTAGCCTGAAAAATAACATTAATTAGCACAGGCCTAACCTAGGAATAAAAACATGTATAATAACTAATATTAATAATTATTTAATATGTAATTTGCACATGCATATGAAATTCAAACTCATTATCATTCACTGGCATGTAAGAATGACAGCATAAAACTAAGGTAACCTCAGTTCAGATGAACAAATACAGTTGAAAGTTGAATGACCCTAATTAATGAATTTGCTAAAAATCTTTCTATGTTAATGGATCCTTAACCAAAGATGAGTTTTTAATTAGAATATAAATTTCAAATGTGTATCAATAATATATGTGGAAGAATAAAGGATTCAACCCAACAAATATGCATTGTTTGCTATGTATTCAGTACTGATGGTATCAAAAATGAATAAATCAAAGGCCCTGCTCCTGAGGTTCTTATCAGCTGGAAAAAATGACTTGAAAATATTTATGAAGCAAGAGATAACAGGAGAGAGAGAGAGAAACAGAGAGAGAGAGAAGTTGAAACTACAAGGCAGATGAAGTAAATTTTGGAAGGGGCAATAGAGAACAAAGTTTGTGAAGAGGTGTTGAACTTGAACTGAAAAAGGAGCATCCCTTTATCTCAAACATGAAAGGAAAGAATGAAGTGTGGGCTTCAATATAAACAGAAAATTGTTCATGCTTTACTGTCTTCATTTTCATGCTAAAGTGAGAGGAAAGCAGTTTTCCCAGAGTGAGAGTGTTGAAAGGGGGTGGGATGGCCAGGGAGCTTGTGGAAAGTAAAGAAAGATTAAAATATCAGTTGACAGACAAATAGTTTCTCTGCATTCAAGGCCTGGCAAAGACAGAAGATCAAGGATTTATAGTGACACTAACCAACAGGTTGAAGGACCTTCTCCAGTTAGACTGGCAACTTGGGTGTATTAGTAGACAGTTGATGGAATAAATTCATTATTGGGAAGATCAATAAAAGAAGAGGGGTACCAAGGCATTAAGCATGCTCCTAGACCATGAGGACTCCATGTTGTGTTAGGAAGAAAGAGGCTTCAGGGGGGCTAAAAGGAGGGCATAAGCACTGGTGGCCTCTATTCAGGAGAAGAACAGGTGTAGTGGTGATGCAGTCATGAGTGGGAAGTAGGAGGTGTTGAAGTGTAAAGGGGAACAGTTCTCAGCAATGGCAAGTGCCTTGGTGTAAGACTGGGTTTAAGTGATGAGAGTGGCATAAGATCTCTGGTTTGAGGTTCTCAGGGTGCTATGGGGTAGGTAGTTTGATGGACCATTCACATGGATAGTGAAGTCATGGCGTGATAGCAGAACTAAGTACAGAAAGTGTGCTCAGGCTGCTAACGGGAGAGTGAGTGACTTGGAGATGAGTAGACAGAAGTAAAAGTGAGAGGCAGAGACAGAGAGAGTGATGATGATAGCAGCCCTAACTTCGGCAGGCGAGAATCTGTTTAGGGAGTCCCTGGCTGCCTTTCATTATGAAATCTGGATCACTTTCTCAGACTTCCTTGCAGATGGCATAAAAGTGTGTGACAAGCCTCTCTGCCAATCAAACACACCTGCCCCAGAACTGCGGCAGGAAATGCAGGCTTGTACCCACTGTACAGAAGTCACTCTGGAAGGGAGTGGACTCTGAATTTCCATACCCAGGGTCTAGCTGCAGAGGCACTGGAATGGATGCAGCAGTTATTCTTCAGGTGGGCTTGCTTAGCCTCTACCAATCTGAGCACCAGGAGGTAGACCACAAAGTCTTGCTGGATAACCTGGTTCAGGAGTTCTTATAACAAGACCTGAAGTGATCTCCGAACCTCGAACTTAAGATAGATAATAAAGGTCTTGGATTAAAAGGACTTAACTCCAAGAACAGCATGGAAAACAACAGAGTTAACAAAATCACTCATCACTTAAGCAAGACATAAGTAAAGATAAAAATAATATGTAAATATAGTGTTTGATATACCAGTGTGGTTCTGGTATGAACAACCTGAGCCACTGGTAATTAGGGAGTATCTAAGTGGTGGTTCTACTAAAATCATATTTCTATTAAGTCAGCTAGAGAATTTTTTTCTGCATTCCATTCTGATCCATGTCAATTAAAGTCATACAATATTTATTACATGCCCATTATCTAACAGAGTCTGCTAAGTTCTGGGATACAACACTGGATGCAATGCAGTTGCCCTCAGCAGGAGCTTCAGTCTATCAGGGACATAGGCAATTACATCATGGAGAGATGAACAACCATCTGGAATTGTGAGAGCACATAGGACCCAAGGGGCCACGTCAGGCTAGCCATCTCTCTGTGTCACAGCCATCATCTGACTTTCCTGAAATTATTCAAAGTCCATATTTTAATACTATTTCTATGGTTCTCTCATTTTTTTCCCTTTGCTATTTTACAAATCCATGTCAGAATCCAGAGCTGCTTAAAATGTTTAGCAGTGCAATTCTCTCCCAATGCAAAATATTCCATCAATATTTTCCACAAATGTCTCACTCAAATGCTTTCTAAAAATACTTTCTTTAACCAAAGAGATTGTATAGCTTTTGCTGAATCAAGTAAGAAAAGGATGTGTTCTCTACTAACGGCTTCCCTGAAGCTACTTCCCCATCCTGGGTGACGATTTCTTATTTCCCATCTTCAATTATCCACCCAGATCCTACAGCTGGGGTTAAGAATCAACCCTTCATTATAAGAGAAAATGCTACCTTGCCAGATATTTGCCATTTCACTAGCTTATCTGTATGGCATATGGGTTTCAAAAGCATTTGAAAACTAAAACCTTTAAAAACGTCTTTTTTTTTTTTTCCTTGACAATCTACTAGGTCCACTTCTTAAATAAAAACACTGTTCTCAATTTGGTCTTTACTCCTCTGCTCACTCCCTTCTGGTCCTTTGGGGATCTCCTACGCAGAGGTTTGTAGAATGTTGAAATTTGGTGGAGACCTTGAGATTATCTATTACAATGGTTCTCAGCTTCCTTTTGCTATTTTTTAAAGTATATTTTATTGATTATGCTGTTACAGTTGTCCCAATTTTTTCCCCTTTGCTCTCCTCTGCCCAGTACCTCCTTACCTCCAGTATCCCAGCCCCCGCCTTAGTTTAAGTTCATGGGTCATGCATGTAAGTTCTTTGGCATCACCCTGTAAGTTCTTTGGCATCACCCTTTCCTATACTATTCTTAACATCCCCTTATCTATTTTGTACCTACCAATCATGCTTTTTAATTCCTGCACCATTTCCCCTTTTCTCTCCCTGCCCCCTGCCAGCTGATAAACTTCCAGATAATCCCCATACCTATGGTTCTGTTCCTATTTT
The DNA here is from genome assembly GCF_987537825.1 of Furipterus horrens. Taxonomy (NCBI): domain Eukaryota; kingdom Metazoa; phylum Chordata; class Mammalia; order Chiroptera; family Furipteridae; genus Furipterus; species Furipterus horrens. Next base: position 47,089,482 of record NW_028327178.1, on the reverse strand, counting down.
TGTTGTTTGCTTAGTTTATTTCTGTTTTTGTTTTTGTTTTTAGATTCTATTGTTGATAGTTCTGAGTTTGTTGTCATTTTAATGTTCATAGTTTTGATCTTCTTTTTCTTAAATAAGTCCCTTTAACATTTCATATAGTAATGGCTTGGTGAAGATGAACTCCTTTAGCTTTAACTTGTCTGGGAAGCACTTTATTTACTCTTCCATTCTAAATGATAGCTTTGCTGGAGAGAGTAATCTTGGTTGTAGGTCCTTGTTTTCATCACTTTGAATATTTCTTGCCTGCAGAGTTTCTTTTGAGAAATCAGTAGACAATCTTATAGGCACCCTTTTGTAGGTGAATCTCTGTTTTTCCCTTGCTGCTCTTAAGATTCTCTCTTTATCTTGAAACTTTGGCACTTTAATTATGATGTGTCCTTGGTGTAGTCCTCTTTGGGTCTAACTTGTTTGGGACTACCTGTACTTCTTGGACTTGTATGTCTATTTCCTTTGCCAAATTTGGAAAGTTTTCCTTCATTATCTTTTCAAATAAGTTTTCAGTTTCTTGCTTTTCCTCTTCTCATTCTGGCACCCCTGTGATTCTGATGTTGGTATGTTTAAAGTTGTCCCAGAGGCTCCAAAGCCTCTCCTTGTTTTTTTCAATTCTTGTTTTTTTATTCTGTACTGGCTGACTTGTTTATTTCTTCTTTATGTTCCAAATTGTTAATTTGAACCCCAGCTTCCTTCCCTTCATCATTGGTTTCATGTGGATTTTCCTTTGTTTTATTTAGCATAGCCTACACTTTTTCCCTTATGTGTTTGCCATACTCAAACATGTCTGTAAAGTCTGTGAGCATCATTATCACCAGTATGTTTAACTCTGTGTCTGTTAGGTTGGCTATCTCCTCATCACTTAGTTCTCCCACTGGAACCTTAATCCATTCCCTCTTTTGGGCCATATTTCTCTGTCTCCTCAACTTGTGTTCACCTCTGTGCCTTAAGTAGAGCTGTTGCACTTGTTAAATTACAAGGGGCAGAGCCTTAAGCATTTTCATCAGTGCAATGTGATGTGTTTCATCATGTTGCGGTGCTGTATGTTGGGGAGAGGTCTGCGAGGGAACAATGCTGTTCACTCAGTACTCATTCCTTTTCCAGGCATTTCTCCTGCTTCCTGTATGGGAATGGTGCCTCTCTAGATGTTGCCCTGGTTGTCATTCCCAGAGTGGGTGGGTTTGCAGATGCTCTAGGACCATGGGGGCCCTCTAAACATATGGATTCTGCAGAGAGATTGGCAGTTTTTCCACCACTCCAACCTCCACTGGCTAGAAGCAATGAGGCTTTATTTTCCCTGCTCCTGGAACCATGAGCTTCACAGTCTGGCTTGGGGCTGGGATCACGCCCCAGGTGTCCCTGCTGACTTTTATAATGTGTCACTGCACATTCCGCAGGCCAGCCACAGCCACTGCCTTGCTGCCACCACACACACCATATCCTCTCTGCCCCGGCTCCGTGCCTCCTACCTTTCTGGATGAGTATTACTTCCTTATATCTTTGTTGTTGGGCTTTTATGCAGTTCAATTTTCTGGTAGCTCTGGTTGTTTTTAGTTGTAAGGTAGTTGCATTTTCTCTTATGGTTGTGGAAGAAGGTGAAGCGTGTCTACCTATACCTCTATCTTGGCCAGAGTCTGTACTTTTGCTCTTCTTAATGAAACCTTTTCTTCAACAAGTCTTACGGAGAGTCCAATATATGAACCTGTCAAAGGGTGAACTTCTGTTTTCTGTAGGGGTATCAGGACCCCAGACGCAGCCTGCTGCCTCTTTGCACACCCACACAGCAATCCCTGAGGCACCCAGTAGTGTCCCTAAGCAGTGCTTCTCAAAGATCCTGTAGTTCTTACAGGATACTCAGAGTTATGCCTTTTGTACCCCACCCATGACCCACTGAGTCAGAGCCTCAGGATGGGCCTGGGAATCTTCATTTTACTAAAATCATCAGCTGATTTTTCTATTCATAATATTTGAGAACCACTTCCTGTTACTGCAAAAGCATAGTTTGAAACTGCTATTCTGAGATAACCCCTTTATTTCACAGAGGAGGCCCTTGAGTCCCAAAGGGATAGAGCCAGACCTCCAAACAAAGCATGGCTTTATTTTCACCTTCAAGTAGAAGGCGCTGAGTCCATGCTGGACTCCCAAGAACTGGATCTTCTGCAGGGAGCTACCATCACATTCCAAACTCCAGTGCCAAACTGAATTCATACTCTGTTCCTGCTACATCCTCCATCCTGGAAATAGTGGTGACCTCCTGGTGGTCCCAAGTGTGGCCTTCAGACCTAATGTTTTGCTTCAGTGATCTTAAGGTGACTCCCTGCTCCTCCTTGGCTCTCCTGATCAATGACCATCTTCTGTCATTGTCACCAGTGTTAATTATAGACCCTCTCCAAAAACACATCCCTTCAGAAAGACCCATGACATTCACTGCTGTGCTGATACCTCCATTCTTTGTCCCTCATAACATATGCAGCCATTGGTGCTCTCCAGTCCCGGTTAAACATTAGCACCACCTGGGAACCTTTTGCAACTACCCACCAAATCTTACCCAGAGATTCTGCTTTCATTGGCCTAACATGAGCACTGGGTATTGGTAGTTTTAATAAGCCTTACGCACTGTCCATTTCCCTCTGCACCTCATCCTGTGAATATGCAGCACAGGTTATGAAGCACTATTCCAATTTGAACAGAGTTAGCTAGGGGCACATTTGTCTCCCTAGAGAGACTGTAAGACTTGCCAGTGTTACATAGTGTCCTGTTAAACTTTTGATTGCATTTCTTCCCTCCTTTGTGTAAATACTAAATGTTTATTGATCTCCTACATTATGGTAGATATGAGAAGCACTATGCTGGTCTCATCTCTCTGTCTTGCAATCCTGTCTTCCTGCATGTGTCCAAATTTGTCTAGATTGTGACAGAGAAAATCAGGATGAAGGCATGAACTACTTCTCTCTGCACATAGGATTAGACAGGACATAGAGGAACAGAGAGTGTACTATTGACTTTCTTTTTAGTCAAATAAAAAAATGTTGGAGTGTTTAAACACACTGCAATTTTAAGACTCTATAGTTCAAAAATATGGGAAAGATGGCAGGTAATCAGTAAATAAAAAATACTTGAAATAAGAAAACAGTTACTTTGGGGATCAAATGTAAACAGAAGTAGGTTGGGAAGTAGAAGACTGGTCCTGGCAAAGCTACTAAGTAGCTGTGTAGCTTTGGAATAGTCTGAGCCACATTTTACTATTGATTAAATCTTTAAAAATATAAAGCACAAAAAAATGTTAGCTATTTTAAATCCATTTTATGAGCGTAAACAGGAACTTTTCTTTTAAGAAAGCTAGGTGTAAATACTGATATTTCACCACGTGACACCAAATTTTCTCTCCTGACATTAGTTTCATGTTTCCCTCTAGGTGTGAGTATGAGCAAATCAGTTTTCCATGCTGGGTGTCATGAATCCCTGAATCTAGGTTAGACAATTTTGTATCAGGCTAATCTTTCCTTAAACCAAGCTAAATGCAGAGGAACTTACTGATTGCCAAGAAAAATGCTTTTCTGTTTTAAATGGTTTCTAGCATACTGATGTCCTTTGACTTCTATAGAAAATGCCATTTTTATCACTATTTTTATTTTGTTCAGTTAGGTGTTCATGGAGTTGGTTAATTGTTTAAGAGCTATGCTTGGGTTCAATTTCAAGCTTTATTCTACTTATTTTCATTCCTTCCTTCTCTCCTTCCTTTTTTTTTTTTAACCAATTCACTAACCTGCAAAGTAATACACTCTTTCCTTATGTAAGTAAAGAGACTTTGCATAGCTGCATAATTTTATGGCAGATCCAACCTGAAACCTTTTGTTTAAAGTACCAGTATTATATTCTATCCCCAAACCATTGTTCATTCTTAATCTGCTCTAAGCCAAAGTGCAACGCCATTGTGCTCATTCACGTTGCCTGTAGACCTGGCTTTACAAAAGCAAACAGTGAGGTCAGTTATAAAGGCAAGGCAGCCTCTGTAAATCATTCCAAGCAGCACATCTAAGACAGAAGGTCCCTGAAGACTGGTGGTTTTTCCACAAGATGACCCCTGCTATTTACTGCTTTCTGACTTGGCTCAAAGAAAGTGGGGGAGGGGGAGAGGGCATTATTATCAGTCATTTTCTAGTCAGAAAGTTAAAATCAGGCAGTGACAAATCAATTCTTAAGACATACATCTCCACTCATGAAAGTGAAAACAAAAAAACAAAAATAAAACATAATTCTGAGAATCCCCCTTTGCTAGCCTTAAAAGTTACAATCTGCTTACAAATATCTGAGTGGCAGGGTTTTTTTTAAAGCTCTAATGTACTATTTTTCAAACTGGTGAGCATTGAATGACAGATCCACTGAATAGGGTGAGGCTTTCAGACAAAGATGAGGGTGGTGTGGGGAGTTTAACCAGAGTCTTGAACAGTTGTATTAGCATAGGGATCAAATCCATGTGAAACTTAATACTTTAATGACTGGGCTTCTTCTGGGTTATTGTTTTTAATTCTCGAGCCCCAAGAGTATAATTTTCTTCTCTCAATCGAATCTTCTTGAGAGGAGGAGAAAGCCAGGGGATAGCTGTGCACTGGGAAGGGCTGGGAAAGAGCCACAGAAGGGAGAGGACAGTCTCCCACATGTACAGCAGGCAATTGGGGCTACCTAGAATGAGACTTTTTCCCTATCCATATAACCTGAGCTGAGTTACTTACCAGCTTTGAGTCTCATTTCCTCCTCCTTTCCTGCCCCCGAGTTGGTTAGTGTGAAATGAGATCATCACATAAAACACTGAGTACAATGCTCATCTCTTAATAATTATGACGCATTCTAATTATTTTATCTTCTAAGTATTTAACAATTTGCATAGTGAATATCAGAACTCATTATATTTTGAGTGAAATGATACATGAATGACATTCTGAATTGATCCTCCTGGAACTAGCCATGAATTTAACATCTTTAGAAGTTTCTGGTAGATGGAGTTCATCTGGGTGTATAGGAATCTTCTATCCCTGAGCCCTCAGCACATTGATATGCACATGCCTTGTTCACCCAGGCTGGGCTTATGAGGACTACCACAGCCCTGGTCCTACAAGATCTGGGATCCAGAGAAAGAAATGAAATTGGTTCAAGAAAATTTATCATCATCAAAGGGACCCTCTAATGGACATGACCATTATTTCTCTTCTGAAAATGATGCCAAAATTTATATTATCACATGACCTCCAAGAGCTCAAGGTTGTTTTCCGGTTGAATTAGGGTGGTTCTTGTGTGTCTGCATAGCCAGGGAGAAGCTGGCAGAAAACACTGTGCTCTCTTGACTTGTTTTTTTGTTAACCTTCTGGAGAGAGATTAGTTGGAGAAACTGAGGCAGTTTGACAGTTTTTAAGAATAAGTCATACTAAGGAGGAAATAGAATTTCACATCTGTTCCAGAAGTGTAGCACTGCATATAAACATGCTTCTATTCATGTGGTGTTCCTGATATGAAATGCAGAAAGCATACTAAGACCTGTTTCTCCAGGATATGAGGTCTGTGCAGAAAGTATCCACTTTCTGTGAAATAGAGACATTTATTAAAGAAGATACAAAATACACAAGAAAGATTGTACATAAGACAATGATGCCTCAGTTCCTCTAAAAGTAGGCACCTTGAGACCTCACACAGTTCTCCCAATCACCATCCACTGCCCCATCGTATTTTCCTGAATTTCATCAACGGTCTGAAATCTCTTCCCTTTCAAAGGTGACTTTAGTTTTGGGAAAAGCCAGAAGTTGCAGGACACTAAACCTTTGCTGTGAGAGGGGTGGGGGCTGAGTCACCTGGGTGATTTGATGTTTTGCCAAAAAAAACTCTGCACAAGATGTGATACATCAGTGTGCATGTTGTGATGAAGCTGCCAATCACCAGTTGCCCATAGCTGTGGCCTTCTGAATAATCCCAATAATTTCCACTGCAGAGTATTCAAGCTTAATGAAAAATCTGATACAGATTCATTTCTCTACTCACTCAGTCATTTTGAATGTGATGGCCACACAGTACACATGCTCACTCAACAGCAACCACTGCTCCCACTGACTCATACGGTGAAGTTGTCATTGCTTGTGCATGCACATTCCAGTCTACTCTCCTTGACTCTCAGATTATATTGATGTGGCGCAAACCATTCTCATTATATTAACAATGGCTGGACTTTTTCTGGACAAACTTCATATCTCCTTCTTATGGATTCATTATTTCATGAAAACTTCTATGTGTCAGGCACTAAAAATATGAAGACTAATAAAACACAATGTCTACCAGGAAGGGCCTAGAGTCAAGAGGGTGACATACCTAAACAGACAAGTATAATAAAATACATCATGCACATGAGGTGTGTGTGTGGAGGGGAGAGATATGGAAGGGTTGATTCTCCCTGAAGGAACTAGAATGGGATTTTATGGAGTCAGTAAGTCTTGAACTGACTCTTGAAAGGTGACTATTTACCTGGCAGTTAGGGTAAGGGAAAAAAGGGGATTATTCCAGACAGAGAGAAACCTAAGCAAAGACATAGAGAAAAGAAACAGCCTGCTTCTATGGGCACCTGCAACTATTTTGGCTAAAAATTGACTGAAGTGTGTGTGTATAAAGAGGGGGCATTGGCTTTGGCTTATTCCAACCCCCTCTATTTGTCTCCCCTTTTCCTCCTTTACCAGCCAGCATTCTTGGTTACATGCCCCAGATATCAACTCCGGTTATTCTAAGCACAAAGGGGATTTAAGGAGTTTCTGTAAACCAGGGTAAATTGAATACATGTGTTTACCTGTGCTTCCCTACTGAAAATTCACTAAAAGCACAGTGAGGTAGTAAGGACTTTTTTTAATGGCATAAATACACAAGGACAATGAAAATGGGAAAACAGTTAAGATCAAAACATTTGTAGAAGCTGAAAAGAAACTGGTTTATTATACCTGACTCGGAAGACCTAAGGAAATAGAATTCCTCCTATGGAGGGGGAAAGAAAGCTGTTATACCGCAGAAGAATTGGTGGCACAAGATAACTCTGGGAGTGAGGTAAAGATGGGGCTAATTAAAGAAAAACTGGTTTTAAATGTGTTAAGTAGTAGACCTACAAATTCCTCTTCTGCCCAAAGAGTCAGATAGCTGGTTTTCACTGCGATCCATCAAAAGACTGGGTATTTGTTCTTGGGAGATGGCAAAACAGGAATCTCTGAACTGGAGGACAACAGGGACAAGATGAGGGTGAGAAAGTATATGAAAAATAAGGAACCAAATAAAGTCTCTATATTGCATGCGGGTAACTTCATCCCTCTTCCCATAGTAAGCTTTCAGAATGCTGGGTCCAGGTTTCTACCCTCCAGGTAGATGGAAAGTTGTTATTGTTTGATCAGCACACAAGAAAAGAGCTAACATGGTAACACATGACCAGGTGGAATTCCTTACAGAGAAACTCACGCCATCCATCCCCACCCACATGGGGCTTCCAATCCAGCTTTTCGGTGACTTACTCTTATGTACAGGAGGACAACCTCTTATGTCATATACCAGGCATTTGTGAAAAGTTCCAGCATCAAAGTCAGAGACTATTATGAGTTAGACCATTTGCTCTGAAAATTCACATGTTGAAGTCGTTTCTAAGTTCACCTCTGTCAGCTTCCTCTCACTCAATGTCCTGGGTCTGAATGGAGGGTTTTTTCCTATATGGAGGCAGCCCTCCTACAAGTGGAAAAATCTCTGTGCAGCTTCTTGTCTGAGGAATTTGCCTGACCTGGGTGTGAGGCACTAGTGTGTGCCTTAGCTCAGAGGAAAGGCACATAGAAATTGAGATAACAAGTTGCCCAGAGTATGGGAGGGAGAATAATAGTAAAATTGGGCTGGAAGGAACTTGCGCTGGGTGCCAGTGGTCACTGGTTAGAGTGCTCAGCCTTAGGTGTTATGTAAGAGTAAATACTCTATAAAACCACCTTGGTTTTTCCCTAAATAATCACCTCAAATTCAGGAATGTAAGGCTCCATCTTTCACTGTATCTGCTGTTTCTTCAAGCCATCTTACCCTAAGTGACTGATGCTGGGAAATCAGCTCCAGCCAGTTAACTTGGAAGTACCAGTGTCTGGAAATGACCCAAGATTTCTTGTTGGGACAGCAGTAGATCGATGCAGGGGGGAAACCAGAGCAAACACCATGGCAACCAGGCAACCTTGTGCACAGGCCAAGGTGGGTAGAAGCCTTTCCACTTCCATCAGCCCTAGCAAGCAATGTGGTTAAAATAATCCTTGAACAAATTATCCCCAGATTTGGCTTAGTTGAAAATATTGACTCAGAGAGAGGAAGATGGTGGAGGAGTGAGGGGAGGCTGCGCTCTCAAGCTCCCGAGACCCATCTGTAGTTTGGACTAATTGCAGACAGAACATCTCAGTGAGCAGCTGGACATTGGCAGGAGTCGAGCCTTGGCACTGCTGGATTAGAGAAAAACCATCTGGGAACAACCTGTTTAGAGGATAGTGGAAGAAAAAGGGATGAAACGGGATTCCTGACTGGGGTGGCTGCCTGAGCTGCAACTGGAAGGACACAAAGGCTTTTTGGTGACCACAGGCTTACCCAGAGGGGAGTCAGGAGGAAATCGAATCTCTGCCTGCTGGAAGAGATGGGACTCAACCATGCGGCATTGATGCTGGAAGACAGGAGAGAGCATGCTGCTGTGCAAGTGAAAACGTAATTTTTCCTTTGTATTTTTTTCTTGTGAATTGCGGAGAGGAGGGAATAGTTTGGGGGTGATAGGACATTCTTGAGGAGCACAGGCGCAGAAGTGCGCTCGCCCACTCCCCAACCCTCCCCTTGGGTCTTGCGGGCAAGCATAGGGAAGTGCCCTCATTCACTGGCCCAGGTGCGCAGGGCCACGCATCCAGGTGCCCCTCGGACGCACCCCAACAGACATAAGATTAGTGCCCCAAAGGGTGCAGGGAGGGCCCACTGGACATGCAGAAGACTGTGCACAGTCGCCCCTGGCCAGTGCCAGTGGGTACCAGGCCAGAGTGCCAGGCTGGAGCACAGAGCACTTGCTCAGGCTCTGCTTATGCCCGCCCTGGCGGGCGCAGGAACAGTAGGTGGCTTCGGCATGGGAACAGCGGGCAGCAGCAACTCACAGACACTCACTTCTACTGAGCACAAGTGTCTGGGGCCCTGCCCTAAGAGGCGAGAAACCAACTCTCGGAATGCCGGCACAGCAGGCCTGAGGCAAGCTCTCCAGCAGTGTTGGGCGCGCATGGGCAAGCGAGCACAAAAGCACCTCGCCTGCTTCAATAGGTGCCAATCGCTCACTTCCACTGTGCATGAGTGTCTGGGCCCCAGCACTGGGAGGTGAGAGACCAACTCCCAGAGCATGGGGCGGCAGACCTGAGGCTAGCTCCCCGGCCACCTTGGGCGCACATGGGTGCACAGGGGCGCACGAGCGCAAAAGCACCTTGCCTGCTTCAATAGGCGCCAATCTCTCACTTCCACTGTGCACGAGTGTCTGGGGCCCAGCCCTAGGAGGCGAGAGACCAACTCCCGGAGAGTGGCTTGGGAGGCCTGAGGTGGGCTCTTGGGTGCCTTGCGCGCAGGGGCACCTCAGCTAGCTCCAACAGGCGCCAAAGGAATGCACCGTGCTGGTCACCACGCACACACCGCTGCTGCAAGGAATAGGAAACTCTGACCCGCCACATTAGACCAGCTGTGGACGCAGAAAAAGAAGACAACACACAAAGGCTGAACTAAGTAAAAACATTCCTTTTTTTTCTTTCTTTTTCTTTTTCTTCCTGAAAGGGGAAGGGAAGGAGAGAGGTGGGGAAAGGAAAAAAAACCGTATCTTTAATTTGTTTCATACAATCTCTCCTTTTCATCCTTCCTCTTTAATTGTTGTTTATTTGTTTGTGGGTCTAGTTTAGCCTCCCTTTCACTCTAAATAAATAGAATATAACTACTATATAAATCCAATACTATACAATTCCACTTTCCTACTATATTCTGCACTCTTCCCTTTTTTCTTCTATAGTTATTAACATACAATGTAAATATCACCTACTGTCTTGCACACTCTCAACTATTATTAATCTATTATCCCCTCTCTCAAAAATCATATTTTTCCTCCCTAAAAACAACTCTTATCTATTTTTCCTATATTATAAAAGCTATAATCTCTCTACATTTATATTAATACTGGCTCGTTGGCTGACGATACTGGGATAGAGGGTGGGGGATATTTCTGAGGGTGCAGGTCTCCTGCCTGGGCTGTGTGTTTATGTTTTTAACAGCATCTCCACAAAAGAACTCAAGACAAAGTGGATAGAGTGACTTTCAATCAAGTAGCCAGAAGGAAGATCCTAACAAAGAGCATCTCAAATATAATCAGACAGCATAAACAAACGACATAAAGGGTACCGCAAGAACATCAAGCTTAGGAGATCAAAGAGACTGCACCAATGAAACCCCCAGATCTCTCATAAAGAATCTTATACCACAAAGGTGGGAAGTCAAAGCAGACAAACCCAAAAAACAAACATAAACAAGAAGAATCCAACATGGTAAGATGCAGAAACAACCTCTCAATGAAAAGAGGAATCCCCAGAAAGAGAGGTAGATGGAATAGACATAGCCCAAATGTCAGACACGGCATTCAAAACAATGGTGGTGAAGAAGCTCAATATGCTCGAAAACCTCAAAAACAACTATGACAACCTCCAAGGAAGTTACCAACAGCTCCAAGAAAATTACAGGGAACTTGCAGAGAACTACACCAGCATAAAAAAAGACATAGAAACTATCAACAAGAACAAGAAAGAAATGAAGAATGCAATCTCTGAACTGAAAAACACAGTAGAATCAGTCAAAAGCAGACTAAACAAAGCAGAGGATCAGATTAGTGAGTTAGAAGATAATGTAGAAAAAAATTCTCAGACGATACAGCAAAATGAAAAAAGATTAAAAAGTATGAAGAAGAGGTAAGGGAATTACAGGATAGCATAAGGAAGAACAATATCAGAGTCATTGGAATCAAAGAGGGATCAGAAGAACAAGGAATAGATAAACTGATAGGAGAAATAGTGACAGAAAACTTTCCCAACCTGATGAGAGAAAAAGTTATACAAGTCCGGGAAGCACAGAGAGTTCGAATAAAGAGGAACCAAAAAAAAAAAAAAAACCCACTCCAAGGCACATCATAGTTAAAATGGCAACATTCCAAGACAAAAAGAGAATCCTAAAATCAGCAAGAGAAAAACAGCAAATAACATACAAGGGAGCTCCGATAAGGCTATCAACTGATTTCTCAACAGAAACATTAAAAGCCAGAAGGGAATGGTCAAAAATATTTCAAGCAATGAAAACCAAAGGCCTACAACCAAGAATACTCTATGCAGCAAGGCCCTCATTCAAAATAGAAAGTGAAATAAGGAGTTTCTCAGACAAAGGAAGACTAAAAGAATACATCTCCAGCAAACCAGCATTGCAAGAGATGCTAAAGGGAGTGTTCTAAGAAAGAAGAAGAAGAAAAGAAAAAAAAAGAGTAGAGGAACAGAGGTACAAAGGGAAATGAATAAATACACGTCAATAATAACCTTAAATGTAAATGGATTAAATGCTCCAATTAAAAGACATAGGGTAACAAAATGGAAAAGAAAACAGGACCCACGTATTTGCTGTCTACAAGAAACACACCTCAAAACAAAAGATTTACACAGTCTGAAAGTAAAGGGATATAAAAAAATATTCCAAGCAAACGGACCTGAAAAAAAAGCTGGGGTAGCAGTCCTCACATAAGACAAAACGGATTTCAAAGCAAGGGCAATAAAAAGACAAAGAAGGACATTTCATAATACTTAAAGGAACAATCCATCAAGAAGATATAACATTGATAAACATATATGCACCCAACATAAGAGCACCCAAATACATAAAGCAAATACTAGAAGAACACAAGAAGGATATCAACAACAGCACACTCATAGTAGAAGACTTCAACACTCCATTATCATCAATAGACAGATCATCAAATCAAAGAAATACCAAGGATATACAGGCATTGAACAACACACTAAACCACATGGACTTAACTGATATATATAGAACTTTTCACCCCAAAGAAGCAAAATATACATTCTTTTCAAAGGCACATGGGACATTTTCAAAGATAGACCACATGATAGGACACAAAACAAGCCTCAACACATTCAAGAAAATTGAAATCACATCAAGCATCTTTTCAGATCACAATGTCTTGAAACTAAAAATCAACCTCAGAAAAAAATCAAAGACACCCAAACTCATGGAGAATGAATAACATGCTCTTAAATAATGAATAGGTTAACAATGACATCAAAGAAGAAATCAAGAAATTTCTAGAAACTAATGAGAATGAGCACACAACAGCCCAAAACCTGTGGGACACAGCAAAAGCAGTCCTGAGAGGGAAGTTCATAGCAATACAGGCATATCTGGAAAGGATAGAAGAATCTCAAATAAAAAACCTAACCATAAAGCTACAAGAATTGGAACAACAACAACAAACAAAGCCTAGGGCAATAAGAAGAAAGGAAATCATCAAGATCAGAGCAGAACTAGATGACATAGAGACTAAACAAACAATCCAAAAGATCAACAAAACTAGGAGCTTGTTCTTCGAAAAAATAAACAAAATCGACAAGCCTCTAGCCAGTCTAATCAAGAAAAAAAGAGAGAAGACCCAAATAAACAAAATCAGAAATGAAAGAGGAGACATCACGACTGATACCACAGAAATACAAACAATTGTAAGAAATTACTACAAACAAATGTATGGCAAGAAATTTGACAACCTAGAATAAATGGACAAATTTCTAGAAACATATAACCTTCCAAAACTGAATCAAGAAGAAGTAGAAAGTCTCAACAGACCAATAACAAAGAAGGAAATTGAAACAGTAATCAAAAATCTCCCGGCACACAAAAGCCCTGGACCGGATGACTTCACAGGCGAATTTTACAAAACATTTAGGGAAGAACTAACTCCTGCCCTCCTCAAACTATTCCAAAAAATTCAAGAAGAGGAAAAAATCCCAAACTTTTTCTATGAAGCCAGTATTACCCTAATCCCAAAACCAGGTGAAGACACAACAAAGAAAGAAAACTACAGGCCAATATCACTGATGAACATAGATGCTAAAATCCTCAATAAAATATTGGCAAACAGCAAACAGCAACACATCAAGAAGATCATACACCACAATCAAGTGGGATTTATCCCAGGGATGCAAGGACTGTTTAATATTCGCAAATCAATAAATATAGTACGTCACCTAAACAAAATGAAAGACAAAAATCACATGATCATATCAATAGATGCAGAAAAAACATTTGATAAAGTACAACACCCATTTATGATGAAAACACTCAGCAAAATGGGAATAGAGGGAGCATACCTTAACATAATTAAGGCTATATATGAGAAGCCTGAAGCCAACATCATACTCAATGGACAAAAACTGAAAGCATTCCCCCTGAAATCAGGAACTAGACAAGGCTGTCCACTCTCCCCACTTCTATTCAACATAGTGTTGGAAGTCCTAGCCATAGCAATCAGACAAGAAAAAGAAATAAAAGGCATCCAAGTTGGGAAAGAAGAAATAAAACTCTCATTATATGCAGATGACATGATAGTATACCTAGAAAACCCTATAAACTCCACTAAAAGAATACTCGATATAATAAGTGAATTTGGCAAAATAGCAGGGTACAAAATAAATATACAGAAATCTAAGGCATTTCTGTACACCAACAATAAAATATTGGAGACAGAGACAAAAAAGAAAATACCATTTACTATAGCAACAAGAAAAACAAAGTACCTATGAATAAACTTAACCAAAGAGATAAAAGACCTGTACACTGAAAATTCTGCAACATTGAAGAAAGAAATTAAGGAAGATACAACTAAGTGGAAGCAAATACCATGTTCTTGGATGGGAAGAATCAACATAATCAAAATGGCCATACTACCCAAAGCAATTTACAGATTCAATGCAATCCCTATTAAAATACCAGTGACATATTTCACTGATCTAGATCAAATACTCCAAAAATTCCTATGGAACCAAAAAAGGCCCCGAATAGCAAAAGCAATCTTGAAACAGAAGAACACAGCAGGAGGAATCACAATACCAGACATCAAACAATACTACAAAGCTATTGTAATCAAAACAGTCTGGTACTGGCATAAGAACAGACATATAGATCAGTGGAACAGAATAGAGAGCCCATAAATAAACCCAGGCCTCTATGGCCAATTAATATTTGATAAAGGAGGAAGGAACATAAAATGGAGTGAGAAGAGCCTCTTTAACAAATGGTGCTGGGCGAACTGGACAGGGACGTGCAAAAAAATGAAACTAGACCACCAACTTACACCACATACAAGAAGAAACTCAAGATGGATCAAAGACTTAAATGTAAGCCGTGACACCATAAAAGTCCTAGAGGAAAACATAGGCAGGAAAATTTCAGATATTCCATGTAACAATATCTTCATGGATACATCTCCTAAGGCAAGAGAAATAAAGGAAAGAATAAACAAATGAGACTACATCAAACTAAAGAGTTTCTGCTCAGCTAAAAAAAAATCAGCAAGATGAAATGGGAACCAACCATATGGGAAAATATACTTGCCAATGATATCACAGACAAGGGATTGATCTCCAAAATATATAAAGAACTCATATGACTCAACACCAAGAAGACAGACAACCCAATTAGAAAATGGTCAAAGGACCTGAACAAACATTTCTCCAAAGAGGACATACAGAGGGTCCATAGACATATGAAAGAATGCTCAACATCACTGGCCATCAGAGAGATGCAAATAAAAACCACAATGAGATACCACTTTAAACCAGTCAGAATGGCCATCATCAACAAATCAACAAACGACTTGTGCTGGAGAGGATGCGGAGAAATGGAAACCCTGGTGCACTGCTGGTGGGAATGCAGACTGGTGCAGCCACTATGGAAAACAGTTTGGAATTTCCTCAAGAAACTAAAAATGGAACTGCCTTTTGAACCAGCAATTCCATTGCTAGGATTATATCCGAAAAATCCTGAAACACCGATTCAAAAGAACCTATGCACCCCTATGTTCATAGCAGTACTATTTACAATAGCCAAGTGCTGGAAACAGCCTAAGTGTCCATCTGTAGATGAGTGGATCAATTTCTTTAACTCCTGCTCCTGACTAGTTTTTTCTTAGTTTTTATCACTTAGCTAGTTTGTACCAAAGGATTCAGCAAGGAAATTGTCTTATTGAAGACATTTAAAAATAGATGACTATTGGCTTTGGTCTCTTGTTTATCTTAGTTACTTGCTAATGATAACTGGACTACATGGTTGACATTCTGTAACATCTGACACCACAGTTCCCAGGTGCGTGTAATAATCATCCATCTGTGAGTTTTCCATGAAAACGTAACTTATTTCTCTGATAGTAAACACCACACAGATAAAACTGTAAACAGAAAATTTAATTAAATGAAGACATGTTTGACCATCTTTCTCGAGAGCTTCAGAAATTGTTCACTGTTTCATAAACCACACATGGCATAGCATAGGCATATCCAGGAGATGGATAGGCATTCTTCTCCAAGATTTCCCTGGGTGATCATAGCTATGGGCTTCCACTACTTGTTGGATTGTTATTACACAATTACTGCCTTTCAGCCTATTTCACTATCACTATGTTCTTCTAGTTTTAACTCTGATTTTATGTTTTTTAAAAAAATACAGGTGTGTTAAATGGGGTTGAGTTATTTGAGTCAATTGAAGTCAACTGCGGTTAAATATGTATGAAGATTATAGGATCAGAGCCTCACCTGCCAGAAGAAAGACAAGAATCTTTATTTTGCACATTTGCTGCCCATAGGCATTTTTAAAGAGGCTCCTCAGCCTACCCTGAGCTTTGTCTCAGCTACATTCTGTTCCATTTTTAGTCACACTCTTTCCCATTTAAATATCATCCCATTTCCAGAGTTCAGATTATGTCTAAAAGTTTTAGATATCCTTCAGACAAAGCAGATGTTAATTGAATTATTGTATGTTTTGTGGTTTCACCTGCTTATTTTTTAAGTATATTTTATTATGTTGTTACAGTAGTTTCAATTTTTTTCCCCTTTACTCCCCTCTGCCCAGTACCCTCTTCCCTCCAGCAATCCTACCCCACTTAGTTCATGTCCATGGGTCCTGCATATATGTTCTTTGGCTTCACCTTTTGCTATATTATTCTAAAGCTCCCCCTGTCTCTTATGTATTTACCAATTATGCTTCTTAGTTCCTGCAACATTTCCCCATTTCTCCCCCTTCCTCCTCCCAGCTGATAATCCTCCAAATGATTCCGATACCTATGATTTTGTTCCTGTTCTGGTTGTTTGCTTAGTTTTTATTTTTTAGATTCAGTTGTTGATAGTTATGAGTTTGTTATTTTAATTTCATAATTTTTATCTTCTTTTTCTTAAGTCGCTTTGACATTTCATATAATAATGGCTTGGTCATGATGAACTCCTTTAGCTTTACCTTGTCTGGGAGGTACTTCATCTGCCTTTCCATTCTAAATGATAGCTTTGCTGAAGAGAGTAATCTTGGTTGCAAGTTCTTGCTTTTTATCATCTTCAATACTGATTGCCAGTCTCTTCTTGCTTGCAAACTTTCTTTTGGGAAATCAGCTGATAGACTTATAGACACCCCTTTGTAGGTAACTCTCTGCTTTTCTCTTGCTGCTTTTAAGATTCTTTGGGTCTAGCTTGTTTGGGACTCTCTGTGCTTCCTGGATTTTATGTCTATTTCCTTCCCCAAATATGGAGAGTTTTTCTTCATTATTTTCTCACATAAGTTTTCAATTTCCTGCTTTTCCTTTTCTCTTTCTGGCATCCCTATGGTTTGGATGTTGGCATGTTTAAAGTTGTCCCAGAGGTTCCAAAGCCTCTGCTTATTTTTTTCAATTCTTGTTTCTTCATTCTGTACTGCTTGACTTGTTTCCCTCCTTATGTTCCAAATCATTGACTTGAACTCTGGTTTCCTTCCCTTTGTTACAGAACCCCTGGGATGCTCCAATCAAAAACAAACCCATGGGCTCGTTAGTTAGGGGTCCGATTGCCCGCCGCCAGAATTACAATTCTTAATACTTCAGTTGAGTGAAAAGAAAATGGTTTATTTAACAGTTACACATATCCTTGCCTCCCCCCTACCAAACCTAGCCAGTTTTAGGAAGGTCAGAAACACCATTTCCCTACTTCCCAAACACAGTTCAGCTTTACCAGTGGCTGCCAATCATTCAATCTGATTGGGGAGGTCCTTTCTGTGCTGTGGTG
The DNA here is from genome assembly GCF_987537825.1 of Furipterus horrens. NCBI lineage: Eukaryota > Metazoa > Chordata > Mammalia > Chiroptera > Furipteridae > Furipterus > Furipterus horrens. Next base: position 47,072,071 of record NW_028327178.1, on the reverse strand, counting down.
TCCTTCAGCTCTCAATACAAAACCGCCAGGATTCTCAGCCTCCTTGCAAACTGTCTTCTTTCTGTAAACCGCATGAATCTCCTCTCCTCCAGAGCACCCCTGTGAACACCCGCCAGCGAGGGAGACAGCCCCAGAGCGCGCCCCTCAAGTGTTCGCAGCTGCCTATATATCCCTGACTGCGTCCTCTGACGCAGTGGGTGTTGCTGACAGTTCTGACCATTCACAGAACCCCACGTAGGCTCTGTGTGCTTTCCATACCGTTCCCTGGTTCAAGACTCCTCCCATCCACCTGAGGCCTTGGAAGCATCCAAGCAATTTTGCATAATGAAAGACACCAGCCACCAGCCTCAGGCGTATGGAGGCATTCTGAAAGATGCTTCCTTTTCCCCATCCCCCAGCCGCAAACTTCGGGGATTTTTGGACTCCCCTGTTTCTGTAACAGTTTCCCCCCTCTCAGACTTAGACCCTTTATAATCTTATAAAGGACAATGGGCAAAGGTCTCATGTTCTTCTAACTGCTTCAAGCTGGACATGGTCATCGTCCTACCTACCCTTG